>NW_025541704.1:124163-149163 GCF_017591435.1 Portunus trituberculatus
AGTTATTCTGCAAAGCCTAAGCTCTTTCATCTTTATATAAGAGGGTAGAAAAATGGATGTCCCTCAGGTGGATCCTTTAATAACATTGACATTTTTGTAACCAACCCCAAAGATATGGTTCAGATCCTTGGTGCTTAATTTGCTTCAGTTTAAACCGTATCACCTGGATTCCCACAGTAATTCCCGCAGGTATTTTTCAGGGATGTCGAGTGGTGGAGTGTCCTTGCAGCGGAAAATCCGGTCGAGGATCAGTTGTATGGTTCTATCAACGTGAACGTTAGTGAACAAGCTTTCCACGTCTAGTGATGCGATGATGTTATTGTTGTTGTGTGGAGCCGTCTTCAGAATTTCCAGGAAGTATTGGGTAGATGCCAGAGTGTAGTTGTCGGGTGTGTATGGCGTTATGATCTCGTTTAACTTCTTGGCCAGTTGGCATGTTGCCGTAGGGATCTGGGATATGATGGGACGAAGAGGGTTTCCATCTGCAAGAAAATCCACACAACCAAAAGCAACATACGCTTCCCCTTCCTCTCCGGCAAATACTCTCCAGGATACGCCTACGGAACAGTGAAAACATACAAAAATGGAAACCCTCTTCGTCCCATCATATCCCAGATCCCTACGGCAACATACCAACTGGCCACGAAGTTAAACGAGATCATAACGCCATACACACCCGACAACTACGCCCTGGCATCTACCCACTTCCTGGAAATTCTGAAGACGGCTCCACACAACAACAATAACATCATCGCATCACTAGACGTGGAAAGCTTGTTCACTAACGTTCCCGTTGACAGAACCATACAACTGATCCTCGACCGGATTTTCCGCTGCAAGGACACTCCACCACTCGACATTCCTGAAGAATACCTGCGGGAATTACTCGAAGTATGCACAAAGGAAGCACCGTTCACCTGCCCTCGAGCAGAAATGTACTGCCAGATCGACGGAGTCGCCATGGGGAGCCTTCTAGGAGTGCTCTTATTCGCACTTATTTTCTTATGCATCAAAACTTAGTAGACATAGGGTGGAAAGCTCACAAATGAGAAAACTATTTAAGCTATCATTTTTCTCCATATGTCAGATACTAGCAACAAAGAAATCTGCATTCAAACTGCCTTCAACTCCATAATGTGAAGGAGCTCATACAAAAATTCAAAGCTGGTGGGAGCAAAAAATTACCACTCCCACAAAAGCCACCTGGTAGGCCATGTAAGGTAGCTGAGAGGACAGGAACACATCTCAGGACGTAGCTGGAAGTCAATCCCAGCCTTACAAGACGCCAAATTAATGAAGAGAATTTTGATTTGTTAGTTGGTGTCTCTCCGTACTGTCCTTGATACTTTGCGCCGTGACGATGAGTACCGCAGTTACAGGGCAAAGAAAAAGCCACATATAAATGACTCACAGAGAAAGAAAAAGTAATGAAAATATTAAGATTGTACCTTAAAGATAAATGGTGTACATTAGTGTGGTCTGATGGAAGCAATTTCTCTGTGAGTGGAACAACATCTACCAGAGTGTACAGGTGCCCAGGCTCTAATCCAGTAGTGGGGGATACTCAACATGGCCAGTAAGGTGTGGTAAAGTTACTCGGTGGCTTATATGTCTGTGTAGCACGGTAAGCAGCACTAAGTGGTCCAGTGTGGTCTAGGGGCAAGCAAAAACTTGTAACATACAACTGATGTATTGCTACAAGGCCAAGAAACAGAAAACAGAGACTGGAACGCAAGAGAGCGAGTAAGGGGGTAAAGAACACACTTGGATTTCCACGTATCGTTTCATCGTTGCTTATCACCCAGTGATATACGATACAGTGTGTGTTACGACCCTGAGTGGCCTGACTAAGTACCCACAATGACTGGGCACCTGTCACTGATTAGGTTAAGTCATTCTTAATAAAGAACAAAAATATCAACATGAAGAAGCTTCGCTACAACACTTCTTAACGCAAGGGCAACTCAAGAGTGTAAGAGAACTAAAATAATAATAATAATAATAATAATAATAATAATAATAATAATAATAAGAAGAAGAAGAAGAAGAAGAAGAAGAAAAATCAGAAAAAAATAATAAATCCTTAACTTAATTTTTTTCACAAAAATTAACAAAGTTAACTTAATTACAATCAAAATTAAAATTAAGGTCCGTAGATAGTTATGATAATCACATCTAAATAAATAATATAGAAGCAATCACAAAAATATAACACCACAAAAAATACAATAAATCAGGAAATAAGTATAAATATTAACTGGTAGATACCGAAATTATAAGTCACCCATTGGGCGTCAACCCACCTGCAGCTCACAACCACATACACAAAAAGATAACTCTTTAACTCCAAGAAATATAATAATTAAGCTGCTCAGAGGTGTAAAAAGTATTATATGAGACCAGACACAGATAACAGTAGATCTGGATTTGACACGAAAATCGCCGCGCTGCAGTAACGTACCCAAAGCCGGAGAACGGACCTTAAATTTCAAACCTCGAAATCTCAGCTCCTAGCCAACATGAATCTATGAAAATCACTGTGAAGCAAGCTAACTGTGTTTAATTCAATGCCTGAAAGCGATATCTAAATCCATACAACCGTGTCATTGTACCGCTCAGTTATACGAGTCAAACACGAGAATTTATATAGTACCAGGTGGATGTTTAAATACAACTTTAAGCTTACAGCTGTATTTCAAACACAAAATGCAAATTTTGTATCACTTATAAATTACTTTACATGATTTTGGCTGTCCACTTGCTCATCTCTTCTTCACACCTGTGAGTTTACGCCTCTTGTCATCACTCTGTGACCGTGTGTTACCTCCTGTGGCGACACCAGGTTTGCGCTTGGCGTGGACATCACTGTTGGTGTCTTACTATCCCACCCTTATATATGTCACAGATGTTGCACTAGCGTACTCTATATAATTTCATTAACAAAATGCAACTTTTTTTTTTTTTTAGGAAGACTATTTACAAAGCGCGTAGGCGGGCTTTATTTATTTTTTTTTTACATCATTAACGCGAAGAAATATATCGCAGTAGTCACTATCAGTCACTGCCTAGGCATTGTTTCCTACCATTCTAGTCACTATTAATCATTCATCGGTTTGTTGCAGTCACGTTAGTAATCAGGTGAGTTTAACACTTAACAGCACTCCACAGTACACTTCCACGTCACAGTGATGTCAATAACATGTCACTGTTCTTCACCAGTGTCACTATCTTTTCCCAAACTGACTATCTATATGGCACCAGATGTCATAACTGCAGTCACTGCCACCAGTTGCACGCGTCTCGGATTACGTCCCAGTTACAGCCTCTCACTCTGCCATTTTGTGTGACCTCTCATTATATTTCACTGTAGTGTTTCACATTGTACGCCTCAAGTCACCACTAGCAGTTCTTCTCCACTGTACCACTGACTTAACTCCGCATACAACACTCAGCGTCACCCTACACACGTCACGGTTGGATACACCACTCACAATGTTAAATCTGTGTGCATTACACCACTCACAATGTTCACTCCTTATTCACCTCACTGTACTTCATTACTCACTGCACAGTGACATCACTAGCGACTGCATCACACACGCGCATAATAACATTTTCATGTGAGCCTCGACACAAGCTCTTCACACTTTCACTGTAAATCCATTGTTGGACAAAACTCTTTCAACAGCATTCACATTTCACTGTTTCATTGTCTCCACAGATATGTCAAAATGCCTGAACATGCACGTAACAATTATAACCCCTCACTCTTGGCTGCAGCGGTATCCCTAGCACGACTGACTTGAACCGAGTGACTTGAGTGACTGTCCGTTGGCTAAACCGTTGGCCATCTCGCTGCTCGCCTGAGATTTTAAAATGACTCATTCGCAGTAGACATGGGTGTATACAACTTGCCACAAATATGTACATAATAATAATAATAATAATAATAATAATAATAATAATAATGTTTCCTCCAGGTAGAGGTCAGCCGAGCCCTTAATCTGGTGCACCTCACAGCCTCCACAAATGCACACGCCTTCCCACTGCTGCGGTATTTAGTAATGATTAGCATTTCCTTAAAAATGCACCTTATACTGTATAAAACTTTACAAAATTATAACTTTAACAGTCAGCTGCCGCGTACTACCAGTCGACCGCTTTGGGTACGTTACTGCAGTGGCGGCGCGGCTCCGCACTCCGTGTCAAATCCAGATATACTGTTATCCGTGGAAAGCATTACGTCACATGATGAAATCTAAGCACCCATTGGCTAAACACTCTAAATCTGCCAGAGGGCGTGATACTCAAGTAATCTGATTGGTCCTGGCACATCGGCTCTCTCTCTCTCTCTCTCTCTCTCTCTCTCTCTCTCTCTCTCTCTCTCTCTCTCTCTCTCTCTCTCTCTCTCTCTCTCTCTCTCTCTCTCTCTCTCTCTCACACACACAAAAGGACAACAAAGATGACGTCACAACACTCTAAAACATCCGACAAGCAGCCGCTTCACACAACAGCATATAAGTATAACAATACAATATATACATAAGAATCACGAAATACGAATATAATATACATTGAAATAATAAGTATATATATATATATATATATATATATATATATATATATATATATATATATATATATATATATATATATATATATATATATATATATATATATATATATATATATATATATAGAAAGGCCGTCCTAAAAGCATTACAATAATACACAATAAAAATATTGCTAGCAGGACGCCATCAAATTTTAACTTAAAACACAGTACATTATATAAATATGTGACGGTCGTAACAAGTGTAACCCACTTGTTGAGTATCCGCGTGTTGTATCATCGTTCCGTGGTGCAACAATGTCATTCAGTTTCTTCCTGACCGTAGCCATAACTGCAAATGTGCAGTTGGCTGTAGCTGCCTATATCTATCGTCATCAACATTAATTTAGTAAAAGGAAAAAAAAAAACATGGCGTTGGTGTGTGTCTGAATTCTATTCAAATAGTAAGATGGGCAATGGAATGACTGGCTTAAAATTCTAGCCTGTGAGTGGACTGTATAAAAACTTCGTAAGGATGCACCAAACTGATTTTAAGTTTCTTTTCTCTCCGATTGGGTTGCAAATTGGGAAAAAAAAAAAAAATCGTTACCGTCCACGACAATACTGAACGTGCAACAGGACGATGCCACGCACACTCCCCGTCCATGCGAGGGTTGGTGAGTTGTGTATCATTCCTTTGATGTGACGTCAAAAGACTGACAAATGGCGGATCGAGCCCATGTGTATCTTTGTATAATACTTTGACACGCAACGATGCAATGCTATCCCGTCCACACTTATACACAACGATGATACAATACGCAGAAATGCAATGTGTGCCTTGCCGCATCCACTTTATCTACATATATAATTCATGTTTGTCACCATTTTTTTACACCTATGTTGTCTATATCTTTTTGACGTCTTTGCCCTATTTATTTTCTATGTTTCAGTTCTTTGTATTTTCGACGTCTCAGCTATCTATTAACATTGCCTTTATTTTCGACGTATACACTTGTACGTATATTTTTTCGACATCTGCAGTTGACTATTTTGTTACGTCTTGGCTGTCAGTAGTATGTATTTACTTACAATGACTGTATTTTCCAACGTCTCTACAGTTGTTTGTATTTTTGACGACTTGAGTTTTATGTATTTTCGATGTCTCCCATTGTCTTTATATTTGAATTCTTTTAATTTGCCTGTTTCCTCGGCGAGGACGCTTTCGCTTTGCGTGGCCGAGTGATGTTGTGATGGCCCCTCACATGTTTACCATTTTTACTAGTATTATTTTGAATTATATTTATGTATAGTTATTTCTTATATTTATATTCATATTATTGTTATTATTATTATTATTATTATTATTATTATTATTATTATTATTATTATTATTATTATATTATTATTATAAAGTGTGTTCATAACATTATGTATATTTGTTTGTTTATTATTATTGATATGATATCATGTCATCATGTTATTATGTATATTCATTTACGTGTATATATATTTTATAAACATTATGCGAGTAGCTTGTTGTGACTCCTACGTACACACATTGCATTTCTGCGTATTGTATCATCGTTGTGTATGAGTGTGGACGGGATAGCGTTGCATCGTTGCGTGTCAAAATATGATACAAAGATACGCAACGGGCTCGATCCGCCATTTGTCAGTCTTTTGACGTCACATCAAAGGAATGATACACAACTCACTAACCCTCGCATGGATGGGGAGCGTGCGTGGCATCGTCTCGTTGCACGTTCAGTATTGTCGTGGACCGTGACGATTTTTTTTTTCCCCCAATTTGCAACCAAATTGGAGAGAAAAGAAACTTAAAATCAGTTTGGTGCATCCTTACGAAGTTTTTATACAGTCCACCCACAGGCTGGAATTTTAAGTCAGTCATTCCATTGCCCATCTTACTATTTGAATAGAATTTAAACACACCAACGCCATGTTTTTTTTTTACTTTTACTGAATTAATGTTGATGAAGATAAATATAGGCAGCTGCAGCCAACTGCACATTTGCACTTATGGCTACGGTCAGGAAGAAACTGAATGACATTGTTGCACCACGGAACGATGGTACAACACGCGGATACGCAACAAGTGGGTTACACTTGTTACGACCGTCACATGTTTATATAATGTACTGTGTTTAGGTTAAGATGTGATGGCGTCCTACTAGCAATATTTTTATTGTGTATTATTGTAATGCTTTTAGAACGGCCTTTCTAATATATATATATATATATATATATATATATATATATATATATATATAGAGAGAGAGAGAGAGAGAGAGAGAGAGAGAGAGAGAGAGAGAGAGAGAGAGAGAGAGAGAGAGAGAGAGAGAGAGAGAGAGAGAGAGAGAGAGAGAGAGAGAGAGAGAGAGAGAGAGAGAGAGAGAGAGAGAGAGAGAGAGAGAGAGAGAGAGAGAGAGAGAGAGAGAGAGAGAGAGAGAGAGAGAGAGAGAGAGAGAGAGAGAGAGAGAGAGAGAGAGAGAGAGAGAGAGAGAGAGAGAGAGAGAGAGAGAGAGAGAGAGAGAGAGAGAGAGAGAGAGAGAGAGAGAGAGAGAGAGAGAGAGAGAGAGAGAGAGAGAGAGAGAGAGAGAGAGAGCCGATGTGCCAGGACCAATCAGATTACTTGAGTATCACGCCCTCTGGCAGATTTAGAGTGTTTAGCCAATGGGTGCTTAGATTTCATCATGTGACATAATGCTTTCCCACGATTTAGATACAGACAAGGTTAGCGCACTTGGGTCTTAAACTCATGGAGCTAGCGTTAAGGGTTTAGAAAAGGGTACTGGGCGTGACGTCATGAATATAAACACTGATCGCCGCGCGATTTAAAATCCTGGATCGCCGTTTCTTTACCCGGTAGCCAATGGCTTCAGTTCGATGGAACCGGTAAATTTAAAAGTTCATACTTTAGATTTATGCGAATCTGTGCTAAACTAAAGTGGTTCTGACAAATCGAGGTATATTTCACATTAATGTTATTGCAACGAGAACATTTATCAACCCATTTCCTTGCCAAGAGCTTATTTGTGGGGAATGTGTTGTATTTTAACTTGTTATTCCTGGCAGGTACATATCCTTCCTTGCACAAGTAGGACCTATGTACTGATCACTGATAACTACAGTCGCACACATTTCCATGTTGGGATGTTGGGGATAGAACACAAGACTTGATGCAGTCACCCTATACAGGAGACTCTGTCTTGTGTGACAGAGGGGACTGCTTAGTGTGCACGCTTAGAATTGACGAAGTCAGTGTAACTGAACCTTTACTATGCAAGGATGAGCCTTGAACAACACGAAACAAACAATTTTCAGGAAGAAATGTTAGGTTATAAAACTACTTGAGCTTTAAATAGGCACTCTTAGATAACAAACTACAATCAGCAACAGAGACCAAGCACTCAGTGAAAGGAATGCCATACATATAACAATGAAAGTCACAACGTCGAGAACTAGTAGCTAGCTGTTGGCTAGGACAAGGTTTTGTTAATCGGTTGGGCATCGAAGGCCGACACAGGAAAAATTTGACCAAGTTAAAGAAGCATTTGACCTCTGTTGTCTCTAAAGTTTTCTTTAATCTGGAAACATTCCTCCGAGGAATGAGAAGAAGGACCATGAACTAGGCAAACTTTATACAGACGGATAGGAAGCAAGTTAACATCAATGCAACCATGACATGAAGATGAACGAGAATGGTGTAGCCTCAAGTCTAACATATATCTATAACTTCAAATCGGAGGAACGACCACAGGAGGTTAAGCTAACTGGGGTTGAGAAGAACGCGGGGAACAAATGCGTTTTGGTGAAACATGCTAAGAGTTAAAATGCCTTTGAAGCTGTGTTGCACGAGCCACTAACCGTTCATCGCGTTGACGCGAAAAGCAACGTTGGAAACTTTGACCTGGTTTGTGACAATAACTACACCCAGAAGACATTCTGATAGTCTGGGGGTGTGAGAAACTTGTGAAGAAGCAGATTGAGGCTCACTAGTGGCAGCAATGAAAGGAAGAGGCTTTTCCTTTTTCTTGTTTGCAATTTTAGAAGCGAAATCTTAGAGTGACTCGCCAGGTTTGTAATCAAGGATAGAAGCAATGCGGTGTTCTTCAGGATATAAAAAAAATCACATAATATTGGAAATTCATGATGAGATGAAAGTTTTCCTCAGTTATTAAACCATTGTGGAACCAAGAAACAGCCTTAAGAGACTCAAGAGCCTGTGGCACAAACTGAACTGAGTGAGATTGTGCTTGCAAGTAGTCTAAATTCCCTGACTGGTCACTAAGAGTCACTAAGACCCATTGAAAAGATTCCTGTGGCTAGGAAAAAATAAATACTTGTAAGAAATTTACATTTAAAGCCTTAGAATCAAAAGCTGAAGCACTTATTAATAAATATGATGCTAGAGAACCTGGAATTAGTTGAGTCCTCGCAAAACAGATTTTGTCTGCTCCTAACGTGATGCGGGAATTTGTAATCACATCCTCAGACATCTCAAGGAACTGTGTGGATGAAAATGAAGTAATATCTTCAACGAGCTACTCTCTCAGCCCTAGAGGAAAACAAGGCTGTTGGGCCTGATGGAGTAAGTCCCCAGTTACTTCACAGGTGCTCTGGCGTACTGGCACGCCCTCTCTCCAGATTATACAAGACCATCTTGCACCAAGAAAAGTGGCTGAGAATCTGGAAGACCAGCCAAGTGTGCCATCACACAAAAAGGGTAGTAAATCAGATGCAGCAAACTACCGCCCAATATCTCTGCTCTCAGTGGTGGGGAAGGTGTTGGAAAGCATAGTAGCAGCGCGCCTCACATACCACCTGGAAAGCCAATATCTGCTCAGCGCCAGGCGGTTTGGCTTTAGAAAGGCTCGCTCAGCAGCAGACCTCACACTCCTGTTGTCAAACCAGTGGAGCAACACCCTAGAGTCCAGACAATGGGAGGCCCACTGCTCTCCTGGCGCCAGATATCGCCCACACCTTCGACCGTGTGTGGCACGCCAGCCTTGTGGAGAGATTACGCGCGGCCGGAGTGGGCAGAGCCTTGCTGGCGCTGCTGCAGGATTACCTGCAGCAGCGGGAGATACGGATCGTCTACAACAGGCAACAGTCTTCCCCCCCCAGAAAATAAAGGCGGGTGTTCCACAGGGCAGCGTGATGGCCCCGCTGCTATGGAACGTGTACATCTTGCACTCGTCCCAAGTGCAAGTGCATATGCAGATGATGTAACCCTGTCACTGCCTTCCTCACCAGGGAAAGAGCAGGGGCTGACGGCCCACCTCAATACCACACTACACCACAAAAAAAAAAAAAACAGCTGTTTGTTATGTCCAGGTCAGTGCACGACATCTGCCCCACCTGCAACGTGGCATAGTTAATACCTCAGCTGGAGCTGCAGATCTCGGGAGTCACCTCTGACAGTACGCTGACTTACCAGGCACACGTCAGGCAGCTCGCCAAAAACGGCTTGCCTCCAAAAGGATGGCCGGCCTTCTGGACAGCAAGGGACAAGAGCTGCTGTACAAAGCTGAGATTCGTTCCTCTCTTGAATACTCCTGCCTCGCCTGGGGTGGAGCAGCGCTCTCCCATCTCGCAGTCGTGGACAAGATTCAAAGGAGGACAGAGAGACTGATAAAGAACGGTCTTTCTGAACAGCAAACCGCTCATCTCCACACCCTAAAATCTTGGTGTGGGTGAGGCTGGTTCTCTTGATTGTAGGAAGGACTTGCAGATCTTGTTGTTGTTTGTTTATTTGTGGGGATGTTTTTTATGTATAGTGCTTCTAGGTAAAGCAGGCGGCATATGTATAATGTGTATATATATATATATATATATATATATATATATATATATATATATATATATATATATATATATATATATATATATATATATTGTCAAGGCTTTCACTCACGGTCGGTTTACTCCCAAAGACGAGACTACGTTATTCCTGTCTCAGGAGTTTTAAGGGTCTGGAAATTAAGAAAAAATTTTACCCTACCCAGCCGTCCGTGGCCTCTACTCACTGCACAACACAATTATAACTCTGCTTACCTCCAACAGTCTACCAAGGCTTGTGTTATGATCAGTTACATGAATAATTGGAATAATTCGAAATCAAGATATAAATAAACATAGGTATATTACATAAAGAAAATATAGGGAATGCATGAAATTATACAAAAATAACATATCAATGGTAAACATACAAATCATAGAAAAATGTTAATATCATAAGAATTAACCCTGGGTACAACACTACTCCAGACCAGGGGTCCTCACAAATTTCAGCTGATATAAGATCCAAGGTCACAACTGGAGACATGGATTGCAATCAATCAATACTCTCAAAATTAATCATTAACCCCACATATCAAGAAATGCCGTAGTAACATCCCATCTACACTCCTAATTCAACACAGTATGAGCAAAAGCAAAATATCCCCAAAATCACACTCCACCACACTTTACCACACACCCCACCCGTGCTCTCCCTCAGTTAACGCCATGACCTCCTAAAGACTCGTCACCAACAAGAAAATACCACACAACCCATGAAAAGTCTCCAAGATCCACTTATAGTCACCACTACCACTATGTGGTCCTTCCCGCTCAAATGCCACTCAACATCAACACTTGTTTTCATCACAGCTGGTCTTACCAAACCTTATAAACACCACAAAAACCTCACAAATAAAACCACCAACCTTTAGGATTGGAGCACAAACAACCAGCACACTTTATACCCCATGACATCACCACGAAATTTCTCCAACACCACCAAAACATCCATCCTAGAAGGCACCTGCTGAGGAAGAGCTAAACAAAGGAAGCGCGAGCTCCCACAATGCAACGGAGACAACAAAAACGCATAACCTTGCGCAAAGACATTACTTCTTATTCTACATTTAAATTCACTTATCATAAACATAATAATAATATTAATATATAGACAATGAAATAAAGAAAATCAAGGCACAAACTGTAACATCCCTCTCCCAAAATGGGCGTGAGGCACCTATCCGGATGCCTCACGACCAAGAGGAATGCGGGACAAGGCATCAGCTATTACATTATCTTTCCCCTTCACATATTTTATTTATAAATCATAATCCTGTAATATCAAACACCACCGCATCAATCTCTGGTTGGTGTTCTTCATCCAGTGCAAGAAAACAAAGGGAGTTATGATCAGTATACACTTGTACAGGGTAATCAGTGCCTTTCACATACAGTTAAAATTTGTTTAAACTCAACACAACTCTCAAAGTTTCTTTTTCAATCGTACTATAGCCAAACTGGTATGGTAGCAATTTCTTTGAATAATAACCTGTAGGATGTTCAACTCCCTCGTGTTCGTGCATCAGTACTCTTCTCACCCCATACTGACTAGCATCTATATACAATAAGAAAGGTTTATAACAGTCAGGCACATGAAGAACAGGGATGGATGGATGGATTTAAAGGTAGGCGCCGCAATAGTGGAGGTTATATGGCGCCACAGCAAAATTGTAAGGAAGACCAAAAGGGTTTAAAAGAAATTATAAAATAACTAAAAGCAGGTAAAAACGATAATATTAAAGGTTAACTAAAAAACAAAGAAAACTACAATAAAATTATATAAAACATTAAAATACATTTAATAAAATAAAATAAAATTCACAGCCTTGGGAGAAGGCCCGCTTCTCCCAAAAAACTAAAAACGTCATGACAGTTGGGCCAGGCACTCTGGTCCAAGGACTTTTGAGATATAACAGACACCACTATCTCTACCGCGACAGCGGTAGAGGTAGCGGTGTCTTAAGTCAGTCAAACTGGGGCACTCGACAATCAGGTGCCGAGCCGTAAGTGGCACCAGGCAGTCATTACAGTAAGGTTGAGGGTCCCTGGTCAACAGGTACCTTTGTGTAAGGTACGTATAACCTATGTGCAGTCGCGCCATGAAGAACAGGGGCATTTACTAACATTGACTTAATCTCCTTGAAAGCCTCCGCACATTTCTCATCCCATATAGATTTTGACTTTTTGTTCAACAACTTTGTCAAGGGCATTGCTACACCTGATTTTTTTTTACAAAACCTTTAATAACCACTTGCCCCTAAAAATCTGAGAATCTCCTTTCTGTTAGTGGGAGCTGGAAGATCAACTATATCCTTTACCTTAGCTTCAACTGTCCTCACTTCACCTCTCCCAATCTTGAATCCTAAATACTCAACATCCACTTGAACGAAATGACTCATGTTCTTCCCAAGTCTCAGTACACAACAAAATATCATCAATATACACAGAGCATCCCTTAACACCTTTCAACACTGTATTCATTAACCTCTGAAAACTACTCCCACTATTCTTCATTCCAAACGGAAGAACATTGTATTGGTATAAACCATCCATGGTTACAAATGCTGATAAAGCCTTTGCTCTGTCTGTCATTTCCGCTTGCCAATGCCCCTTAAGTAAATCAACTTTAGTGATAAAATTGGCATTCCCTACATGATCAATACAATCCTCAGTTCGAGGATAGGGTACGCATCAGCATTTGTTACCATGTTTACTCTCCTATAGCCAATACAAAAACGGAAAGAATCTTGTCCAGGTTTAGGCACTAATACACAAGGATAACTCCATGGACTATCAATTGGTTCAATTATTCCATTTTCAAGCATATACTCAATCTCCTTTCTCATAATCTCCCTTTTCTGTGGGTTCACTCTGTAATGATGCTGTTTAATGGGCATGATCCCCCACGTCCACGTAATGCACCACTACATTAGTTTTTCTAGGCACATCAGGGAACAAAGTTTTGTATTTGTCAATCAGCTCAATCACTTTATCTTTCTTCTCCACATCCATGTGCTCTAACTTTAACCTTATGTTCTCCCTCCAACACTTCAGAATGTTTCAACACCATCCCTCACACTTGCTAAACTTTTCCTCAGCCCATTTCTCCTCCTGTTCAGTTTGTGCATTCACAACATTTACACTTTTCTCCATCATTCTTTTCTAGCATCTTTTCCTTCTCTCTCTCATAGAATGTTTTCAACATGTTAACGTGACACAACTGGTTCTTGTTTCTTCTCCCAGGGGTTTTCACTATATAATTTTTATCACGGACTTTCTTCTCCACCTCCCATGATTCACAGAATCTGGCCCTAAAAGGATCACCTTGCACTGGGAAAAGAACTAAGACCTTGTCACCTGGTTGGAATGTTCTAGCCCTGGCCTTCCTGTCATACCAGGTTTTCATCTCATTTTGACTTTCCCTCAGTTTATCATGAGCAATTTCTCTAGCTCTCAACACTTTGTTCTTAAATTCTGACACATATCTCACCACATTAACAGGATCCTCTCTTTCTAACCATTTTTTTTTCACTATCCTGAGAGGTCCGTTCACTTCATGGCCATAGACTAACTCAAAGGAACTAAACCTTGTTGATTCTTGTATACTGTCCCTCAGAGTAAATAACACTCAAGGCAAGGCTTCATCCCAGTCAACTCCCATATCTACACAATACATCCTCAAAACATTTTTCATGGTTTGATGAAACCTCTCAATGCATCCTTGGGATTGAGGGTGGTTAGGCACTTGACATTTTTTTTCTTTTTTTAATCCCCTTAAAACATCTCCAAACAAACGTGATGTAAAATTACTCTCCCTGTCCGACTGAATCACTTTTGGAATCCCAAACATGAGAAAAACTTAACTAACTTTTTTTTAGAGTTAATACCCCGGAGGGGAATTGCTTCAGGGAACCTAGAAGATGCACCCATCATGGTTAATATATATTGATTCCTTCTCCTAGATCTTGGTAATGGGCTCACACTATCAATCACAATTTTTGAGAAGGGTTCATCCACCACAGGGATAGGGTGGAGGGGGACAGGCCGAATCAGCTGGTTAGCTTTGCCCACCCTCTGACATAACTCACATGTTTTACAAAAGCCTGCTACATCAGTCTTCACTTTCGGCCAGTAAAAGTGGCACAAAATTTTTCCCAAAGTTTTTCTAACTCCTAGATGACCTGACAAATTTCCTTCATGTGCCATCTCCAGAATTTTCTTTCTAAACACCACAGGGACTACAATTTGCCTTTTTATTCTCTAATGTTCACTGGCTGGGGTATCCAAAAGCCTCCAATTTCTCATCAAAATGTCATTTTCCATTAAATAACTAACCCAAAAATTCATTATCAACGTCATCCGCCCTTTTTGCTTCATTCTTTTTTTCTGTTCTTCCACCAACTCTTCCCTTCTCACCACAAAGCCTATTCGAGGCTCCACCCAATTTTCAGCTTTTTTTGAGTCTCTGTGCCCCTCATCACTACTTTCCTCATTTTCCATGAACAAAGCATCCAGGCCCACACCTTCCTGGATGTCCTCTGCATCGCCTTCAGCAGCCTTCCTCTTCGCCATTACCCTGGTGACTGCGCAGACAGGGTACACTTCTGGCACCAAATCTTTCTCCACTGTTAGACTGGGGTTAACTGCCATATGGACCTCTTTCTCCATTTCCTTTACTGGATCCTCCACCATTTGTAGGCTAAGTATGACTTTATTTCCTGCCAAGTTGTTTCCCAGAAGCATGTCTATTCCTTTTATGGGCAGTTCTTCTTTTACTCCAACTGTCACCTCACCTGTGACATACCCGCAGTCCAACCACGTATTATGCAGGAGCTTATTGAATTTGCCTCCAGCTCCACTGCACTGAATTTTACGGCCAGCATCACTCTCATCATACCATGGAAGTGTTCCCTGGAGGATTACACTTTGATTAGATCCAGTGTCTCTCAGTATCTTTATTTTCTTCTCAACACCACCCATTGTCTTGGCCACACCCCCTATTACAAAGTTCTTAAAATACTCATTGGTCTCTGGTGGCTGTGGGAAAATTTCCCTAAGTATTCCAACCGGATCCCTTCTTGCTGCTACTGTAGCTACTTGTTTATGGTTGGATTTCTTACACTGCCACAACCTATGGCCTTTCATTCCACAGCCCAAACATTTAACAGGCTTTACATGGTTAAATTTTCCACCTCTCTGGTAACTTATAGCATTACCTTGCCAGCTTATAGGAGCCACAGGTCTCTGGTTACAATTGGGTGTTTTTTGGTTACTATTATAGAAGTTAACTTTTGGAGGGCTGGATTCATAATAAGGTTTGGAGTTTGTTTGAAAGTCGGGTTTATATTTTTGGTTATGGTTATTGTTGTTATTTCCCTTGTTGAAATAGGGTTTTCTCCACCCTTGTTGCTCATCTACTTTTGTCCCGTGGGCCTCACAGTAGTTGTCTGCCCTACGGCCAGCCTGCATTATATCTTTCACACTATGAGAGATTAACTCATATTTTATAACAGGAGATATTTGGTCCAGAAAGTGTTCCATCAATATCACGTCCCTCATCTCCTCTACCGTCTCGACGTTCTCGGCTTTCATCCACCGGTCAAACATCAGATCGCAGTCTCGTGCCATTTCTAAGTATGTGAGCCCGGAATGCTTTTTCAAACCTCGGAATTTTTCTCTATACACATTGTGGCTTAACAGGGTGGAGCGAAGCACAGCCTCCTTAATGGTCTCATAATCATCAACTTCCTCATCATCCAAATTCACATAAGCTTCCCTGGCCCTTCCCTTAAACTTGGTTTGGACTAACAATGCCCAATCACTAACATCCCATTTCCTCAGTTTTGCAGTTTTCTCAAACTGGAGGAAGAAATTCTCCTCCTCCCCCTCAATGAACTCAGGCACATATTTTACTTTCTTCTCTCTATCACCACCCTCTCTTCTACCACATCCTAACTCAGCCTGCTTTAACCTAACATCCATATCAGCCCTTATTATCTCTTTCTCTGTTTCCATCTGCAGTTTAAACATCTCTATTTTCTCACTGCCCGAAAGACCTTCCATTAATACAGCGAATGGAGGCATCTCAAAACCCCCAAAGTCTCTACGGTGCTCCACACTAATACTCTCATCATCACTAATCTTAACTCGTTTGAACCAATCTTTCTCCTTCAGAGCAGTTTTTGATTCCTGTCCTTATCACAAAACGCCGCGTCCCAATGTCCCACCTGGCTGTCACCAATCACCAGTATCTTATCTGCCTGTAGGGACCCCTCTACCCTCCTCACCTCGTCACCTCCCACCTTCTCTTTCTCCTCCTTCACTCCCTCCAACACAGCAAAGGAATTTTCAAGTTTCCACTCGCTGAGGTGCCCAGAGGATCTTTCTCCTCTTTTACACCTGAAGACACCATTCGCCACACTTCCTGGCCCTTCGTCTCATTACTTGGTAAGGAGACTGTAAGAAACGCCGCTCTCTCAGTAGCTGAGTTCACTCGACATAACTCCAAGATACTTCGATGGAACTCAGCCTTCACCTCTGAGACTTTCATAACGAAGGCCTCGAGGCTAGAAGAACTAACACACCCAGCCGAGACTGTAGGGAAAGCAGGGAAAGCCATCACTACGTAAAGAAGCCAGCAGATCACTCACCACTAACAAAAGACTTGTCGCCACTATCAGAAACAGGTCTGACAACTAGGAAAGTTGACCAGAGTTTTTCTCCCTGGGACTCAAAAAGCCATTCCTTGCAAACGTACTGCACTGTGAGCCTCATCACTTAACAGCAGCAGGCCAGACCGCCTGACAACTTTCTCCCTCCACCTATCTTTCTATTTTTCAACTTCATTTTCTTCTAGCATGCCTCATGCAAAGGCATATTTTCACCCCCACATCCTTCCTATTCTATATACACTTTCTTAATAAACTTATGAAATGTTCACACATACTGGCTGTAGATTTTCCCTCAAGAGGAACGAAACGTTGTTACAAATTTTACTTCTGGACAGCTCATCGGAGCTCTTATTGTTAAAAATAAATAATAATAATAATAATAATTAAACAAATAGAAAAGATACAGCAAAAATTCAGAAAATGCTGAAGTTCTTTATACGTTTAACATCGTCTGTAAGAAAGAAAATTTACTGCCTTGCTACACTAGCATATATATATATATATATATATATATATATATATATATATATATATATATATATATATATATATATATATATATATATATATATATATATATATATATATATATATATATATATTATTACATTGTATTTTAGAGGTGCGGACTAAATTTCTCTGGCGCGCTTTCATAGTTCTGAGTACGGCACCAGACGCCTAGTAAAACAAAATGTAGGCACGAAGTACAAGTATGGACTATCTGCGTTTCAAGATCTGGCGCATCAGTATGGGACTACCTGTTATCCAGAAACGCACCCAGCCCTGCAAATAGAGGTTAGTGTAGTGCAATATTACCCACCAACTCATGAAATAAAACAGGGATACGAATTTATCTCATATATATATATATATATATATATATATATATATATATATATATATATATATATATATATATATATATATATATATATATATATATATATATATATATATATATATATATATATATATATATATATATATATATATATATATATATATATATATATATATATATATATATATATATATATATATATATATATATATATATATATATATATATATATATATATATATATATATATATATATATATATATATATATATATATATATATATATATATATATATATATATATATATATATATATATATATATATATATATATATATATATATATATATATATATATATATATATATATATATATATATATATATATATATATATATATATATATATATATATATATATATATATATATATATATATATATATATATATATATATATATATATATATATATATACACACACACACACACATATATATATATATATATATATATATATATATATATATATATATATATATATATATATATATATATATATATATATATATATATATATATATATATATATATATATATATATATATATATATATATATATATATATATATATATATATATATATATATATATATATATATATATATATATATATATATATATATATATATATATATATATATATATATACACACACACACACACACACATATATATATATATATATATATATATATATATATATATATATATATATATATATATATATATATATATATATATATATATATATATATATATATATATATATATATATATATATATATATATATATATATATATATATATATATATATATATATATATATATATATATATATATATATATATATATATATATATATATATATATATAGATAGATAGATAGATAGATATATATATGTATATTTAGTCCTGAGTCGTTTTCTGATGTGTTTCATGAAATATTGTATGTATATGCTTTTTTCTTTTTTTATCTATACCATGTGGGCTTTTCATAGGAATTTATGGGCTAAAGGGGATACGTTTTGGGGCATCTCCTATCTCAAAGCCCACTCGCTAGGAAACCGTTGCCCCGAGTGAGGAAGCCCAACCTACACTCGGACCGTGGACAGGATTCGAACCCGTGCGCTTGGAGACTCCTCGGACCCCAAAGCACGCATGGTTCCACTGAAGATTAGGTGCCAGCACTGGTAAAACTATAAATATATGTCAAATTTGTTCTTTGGTTTGTGTTGTGGACTTCAGTAAAAAACAGTACATAGTTCAAAGTACTAAATTGCATTCTGATTTACTATTGTGTGCTTAATGTATAAATCAGATGCTGTTGTTAATCTATCTCTCTATTTATGGGTGTGTGTGTGTAAGAATATAATAATATAGTAATATTTTGGTTTGTTTAGAATGGCAGCTTACAGAGTCAGCTGAAACTTCTATATATTAACATATTTATACATATACATATATAATAACATACATTCATACAACTTAAGTGTACACTATACACAACCCAATGGTGACATCTAACATACCCACACACTTGAATAGAAGCCTTGCCCAAATGACTTCTAGCCCAACCCTGGAACACAGGGCTTCTCAATTGTGAATCTAACATGTTACTGTTGCACCACCAGATGTATGTGTGTGTGTGTGTGTGTGTGTGTGTGTGTGTGTGTGTGTGTGTGTGTGTGTGTGTGTGTGTGTGTGTGTGTGTGTGTGTGTGTGTGTGTGTGTGTGTGTGTGTGTGTGTGTGTATGTGTGTGTGCGTGTGTGTGTGGGTTATGGCCTATGGTGCCTGTAGGTGTACTTGCAAAGTACGTATAAGAAGCGCTGTTCAGCTCTCACCCTTTAATACTACAGGCAATTTTATTTTTAGTGGTACCCATATTAGGGCCCATATCACCGCCCAATCGCATCTTTGGTGTAACCACCTAGAACCTGGGTATCATGGTGACATGTAGGCAATTTTAATCCTCTCGACAAATGGCAAAGTGTTTAAGGTTGTACGTGTTGGGATTCAAATTACGCGTGGATGTCAGCCCAATCCCACGCTCGCCACCTTATCCACTACGCCACCGCCCGTGTGTGTGTATTTACCTAGTTATATTTACCTAGTTGTAGTTTTACAGGGCCCGGGCTTTATGCTCGTGTGGCCCCGTCTCCATATCTACACTTATCCAATCTTACTTTAAAAGTATGCACACTCGTTGCAGACACTACTTCTTCATTTAAACTGTTTCACGTCTCAATACATCTTTGAAGGAAACTATATTTTTTTGACATCTCTCAGACATCTTCCTTTTCTCAGGTTTTTACTATGCGATCTTGTGCTTCGAATGTCATATTCTTTTCTCAGGATCAGTTTATCATTATCCACTTGGTCCATTCCGTTGATCAATTTATAAACTTGTATCAGATCTCCTCTCTATCTTCTTTGTTCCAGGGTTGGCAGATCCATAGCCTTTAGTCTCTCCTCATATGTCATCCCTTCAAATTCTGGAACCATTCTTGTACCCATTTTTTGTAGTCTCTTCAACTTTATTATGTGTTTCTTTTTATGAGGGTATCCATACTACTCCTGCATATTCCAATCTGGGTCATATTAAAGTACTTATCAATATATTTATCATTTCTTTGTCCATGTAGTGAAATGCTACTCCAATATTCCTTAGCAAATTATATGTTTCTCTAAAAATTATATCAATATGGTGTGTGTGTGTGTGTGTGTGTGTGTGTGTGTGTGTGTGTGTGTGTGTGTGTGTGTGTGTGTGTGTGTGTGTGTGTGTGTGTGTGTGTGTGTGTGTGTGTGTGTGTGTGTGTGTGTAAAAAAAACAGGAGAAAAACAGAAAAAAAGTCCATTAATAACTTGGTAAAACAAACCACTTACATGGGGTATAATGAGCATTGCCTTCAAGTTGCTTTTGTACAGGGTGGCAATGATGAGAGAGGACAACAACCACACTCCTCCAACTACTCGACCAGTGTTACTTCTCGGAAACCAGCTCATGGCTTGAATAAGAGAGAGAGAGAGAGAGAGAGAGAGAGAGAGAGATAGTGCTCTTCGTTATTATAATTATTATCATGATTATTATTATTGATATTTTTATTTCTATTTCTATAATTAATATTAATATTAATATTATTATTATTATTATTATTATTATTATTATTATTATTATTATTATTATTATTATTATTATTATTGTTATTATTATTATCATTATTATTATTATTATTATTATTATTATGTTTATAAATAACATAAGCATAATCAGTGTTAAACGAGTTCAACTCTTTCTTCTTCAGTATGAAAGAAAAAAAAAATGTGTAGTGTGAAATCACTAGATGTCTGACACGCACTCGGGATCCGCTTTCTTCTCTGCATGCATGAGCAGAGTGCTTAAATCTTTTGAATTTTCCACCATTTGGCTTCAACTTCAGTCACTTAAACTACAGTTATATATGCTATATATCTGTCACCTAACTCCTCTGACTACAAGAACTTATTTGACTATTTAACTCCCAAAGTGGAACACTTTCTGATTCTCATTTTTTTTTTTTTTTCTGATTTAACGTCGCAACTGGCCATCTTTTTCCATTGAAGTCGAAGTTCTTTAGGTGAACGATGACTTCCTACGAGTGTTCGCAGCACACCTGAAGAGCTCGTCGGACTCCATCGCTCACCTCAAGAACTTAACCTTCAAGAGGTATAAGATAGCTAGTTACGTCGTTAAATCACTTTTTACCAATGTGTCAGTAGACAGTGCAATGAGCGGAGTGCAGAGAGCTCTCGTTAATGTTGATGACGACGTTTTACTCTTGAAAAAGAAATATCACATAAAACCAGTATCCCTGTGTGGAAATTTTGGTGCCTTTGAATTTAAACGAAAGAAATATTTGCAACATTGCGGACTAGCGATGGGTTCCAACATCAGTGCATTGATGGTCTGCCTCTTTATGAAAACATTTGTGCCCCTACTGGGAGTTGAATGCGAGAGGTTTAGATACGTTGATGATGTGCTGGTGGTGATTCCCCATAGTAACTGTCCAAATACCAAAATAAATCTGATAGAGTTAACCAATATACACAATTCACATTCAAGGTGAAGGAACGTAAGAGAACTCCTTTCCTTGATACTTTTATATACCGCAAGAAATACACAGTGAGGTTCTCAATGTATAAGAAAACCACCAAGGACGACCTTCTTAAGTATTATACTCGTATATATGACACCACTTCTAACACATCGGGATGTGCTTCCTTCAGTTCCTTGGCACTGATGAAAGACTGCTTGTCAGTCTTCGTTTTCTTATGGTTTAACCCTTTCCCAACTGAGGATATATATATATATATATATATATATATATATATATATATATATATATATATATATATATATATATATATATATATATATATATATATATATATATATATATATATATATATATATATATATATATATATATATATATATATATATATATATATATATATATATATATATATATATATATATATATATATATATATATATATATATATATATATATATATATATATATATATATAGTGAACTTTTCCTCAAAACTTTACTAGAAATTGTACCTTGGATGATTCTGGACATATTACTCCCTCTCATTCTTCTTCTTTAACTACTTCTAGTTACCTATTGAAATATTTCGCAATGATATTTTTCTGTTTTCCGTGCTCTCGCTGGCCTAAACCCTCGGATGACTAATAGACAGGATGATGTCCCTCCTATTGTTTTCAGAAAATGTAAATATGAGCTTGCATCTTGTCTCATCAAACTCTTTCAACTGTGTTCATCAACATCTATCTCTTTTCTTGCTGGAATTTTGCCTACATTCTGCTTGTTCTTAAAGAGTGTGAGTGTTCAAATTCTTGAAAATACCACCCTATTGCTTTAATTTCCTGCATCTCTAGAGTTTTTTTTTCATTTATCATTAAAAAGAAGATTCTTATTCAAACATCTGTCACTTCACAATCTTCTATCTGGATGCGAGTATGGCTTCCATCTAGACCTCTCTACTGGTGATCTTCTGGCTTTCCTTACTGAGTCAAAATCATCCTCTTTTATAGATCTTTAGATAAACTTTTGTCGTTGCTTAGACATTAGAACAGATTTCGATACAATCTGGCACAAAAACATTGATCCCAAAACTCTCTCAACGATTTCGTCTAAGTTTACAGTAAAAATTATAAAAACAATAATGATTTTTTTTCTTATCGTTCTGTTGCTGCTGTTGTAGACGTTCATTGTTCTTTCCTTAAATATAATTAACATTGGTGTTTCTCAGGATTATGTCCTGTCAGAGTATCCATTCTATTTCAATTATTCATCAATAATAATTTAAATCAAACTCCTACGCCGACACCATTCTGAAATTTACGACGTCTTTACATTTACAACGTCTTTCCATCGACAAGTAACTAACTAAAGTAAATATATAACGCAGGGAAGCCACAAAACGCATTAGTTCATTAAAATGTCTGATTGTAAAAAGAACAAACTTAGGTTGCATTGTTCAGTGCATGAAAAACTAAATATCTACATCTATCAACTCCAGATAGTTATCCCCATGCTTTTCAATGACACTCAAATGTACCCGCCTTTTTGTACTGATCATCCTCGTTATGTCCTTTATTTCTAATCTTAAGTAGAAACTTGACTCATCTCTACGTAAGACTAGACGTTCCTAGTCATCGCCAATTTCTCTCACTCCCCATGTGCTTTCTCTATACAGGGATTATGCTTCTAATGAATAGGCGGTTCCACCCAATCATTCACTCATACAGCTCTTTTTAGACAATGTGGAATGAAAAGGTTTTTTGTCTCATCAACTCCTCTCCGTTAAATAAGTCTTCAGTCTCTTTCTCATCCCCGCAATAGTGTATCTCTTGCTATTTTCTACCTGAATTTTCAGGTAGGAAATAGCTTGCTAATTGGATGCCGATCCTTTCTTTGCCTTCGCTGCACGTGAGTATCTTCTTTCCCTGATTCATAGTCTTTTCACTATCTTATGCAAGAGTTAACTAGTATTCTCCAAGACCCGTTATCCGTTATCCGTTCCTATGGCAAACTCTGGAACACTGCCTAATATATATCCACCATCCTATGACTTTTTTTTTTTATACAATGTGAGCTTTTCACTAGAATTTATGGGCTAAAGGAGATACTTTTTAGGGTACCTCCTATCTCAAAGCCCACTCGCTAGGAAACCGTTGCCCTGAGTGAGGAAGCCCAACCTGCATTCATACCGTGGCAAGGATTCGAACCCGTGCGCTTGGAGACCCCTTGGATCCCAAAGTGCGCATGGTTCCACTGTACTCATTTAGGAAAATGTTCCAAGACATTTACCATATACGTTTTGCTCTCTCCTACATGCAAAAAAGAAAACAAAAACAGTCGTGCTGTCACCTGGGGACACTCATGTATTCAGAAACACATTTAAAGCCACTTTTAAAAGAGACTGGATCAGGTCATAACATATACTTACGTTGCGTGAGCATCAGTCCGTAAGCCCAGAGTCCAATATAGTGAATTCGTTCTGGTATACTTAGTATGCTTTCATTTTTTTGTTGACCTATATCTTTGTTTTGTTGCAGGTTTCCTAAAAGAGACAGGAGAAAGCTGGTTGCAACCAAGACCACTGTAACTGCAACGGCTATCAATATCCACATCTGTTGTGAAAGAAATGCAAGCTACTTTTCATTTTCTGTTTCATGAAAAAAAATAATGATAGATTATATATCAAAGTGTAAAAAAATATTGATGAACTGTTTAGTATGTGTATGCATATCTATCTATCTATCTATCTATCTATTTATCTATCTATCTATCTATCTATATCTATCTATCTATCTATCTATCTATCTATCTATCTATCTATCTATCTATCTATCTATCTATCTATCTATCTATATATATATATATATATATATATATATATATATATATATATATATATATATATATATATATATATA
>NW_025541704.1:161663-166994 GCF_017591435.1 Portunus trituberculatus
ACTACAAAACTGTATTGGAACCAATGGGACTCACTCTAGGTAAGGGACGGCCTCTTGGGAAGTCGGTGGGAGACGCCTGATAGCAAGAGCATGTTATGGTTGCTAGTAGTCCCCAAGTCCATGAGGCCGAAGTTGCTGAAGGCGTCCCATGACAACATCACTAGCGGACAACTTGGTGTAAAGAAAACCCTCACTTGAGTTCGCCAGAGGTTCTACTAGGTTGGCGTTAAACAGGACGTGACAGAGTGGGTGAAGACTTCCGAGGTCTGCTGTGCCAAGAAGGGGCCGAAGATCCGTGGCAGCGCTCCCCTTCAATTGTACCAGGTGGGGGCACCAATGTAGCGGGTTGCAGTTGACATTGCAGGACCTCTACCCCAGACGGAGGATGGCAACAAGTACACCTGTGTTGCTATGGATTATTTCACAAAGTGGCCAGAAGCTTATGTCATTCCAAACCAGGAAGCTGTCACAGTTGCCAGGGTACTAGTGGACAATTTCTTTTGTCACTTTGGGATGCCACAAGAACTGCATTCAGACCAGGAGAGGAACTTCGAGGTGGCTTTATTCCGGGAGTGCTGCAAGTTACTGGGTATTCGCAAGACCCGTACGACCCCTCTTTGACCACAGTTGGATGGCATGGTCAAAAAATTTAACTGGACTTTGGGGCAGGAGTTTGCAAAATATTGCACTGAAGGACAAACAGAATGGGACAAGAAGTTGCCAGCACTGCTGATGGCGTACCGGTCAGCAGAGCACGAGTCCACAGGTTATACGCCGGCCAAGCTGATGTTGGGGCACGAGTTGCGGCTACCAGTCGACCTTCTGTTGGGCAGACCACCCGGAGAAGAGTTGCCACGGGAAACTACGAACTATGCCAGGGATCTACAAGTGAGGATGGCAGAAGTTCATGATCAAGTACGAGGCTTTCTTAAGTTCACAGGGCAGGTGATGAAGCAGAGACACGACGCCAAGGCTACCGGGGTGCGCTTCGCCAGCGGTGAATGGGTTTGGCTCTACAATCCTCTACGGAAGAAGGGACGATCGCCTAAGCTACAGAATCCATGGGATGGACCCTACATGGTGATGGAACGTTTGACCGACGTCACATACCGGATCCGAAAGGAACCGTCGAGGGCAAGGGTCGTCCACGTCAATCGTCTGTGGCAGTACCATGGTCTTGGCCGGTTTTCCTGGGGCAGTGAGGCTCGCCAGGGTTTTTCAGGTTAAGATGAGGAGGAGCAGGTCCAGGATGGTATGGGCGGGGAAGGCAGGAGCGCCGAGTGAGAGGATCAAGAGGACCAGGCAAGGCCAGGTGCAATATGGACCTGGAAACTGCAGGAGGACCAGATGCTGTAGGGCCAGAGGAGCATCGACGTCACACTCGGAAAAGGTCGAGGCCCGTAAGATATAAGGACTATGTGATATATGGACATGGTTTGTCGAGGACGACAAAACTGTAGGGAGAGGGTAGTGTTATGTATCAAGTGAACGAGGTTAATAAAACTACTTTGTGTCTCGAAGGGTCACTCTTGGTACTTGCAGCTTCAATGGAGGGGGGTAGTGTCCCGAGGATTCACTCTTGATGCTTCCAGCTTCGAGCCCTGCTGACGGCGGGCTTCACACGAGGTGACAAGAACGACTAGCCGTCACGGGAAAGGACACTTCAGCTCAAGCCTTCGTCCAGCAAACGAAGAGCCACTACCACCTTTCGTCATTTACGCACGTGAGTCGTTTTGGTGTGTGCACCGATAATCATGTGAATAAACTGGGTAATGCACTCTCTCTACTGTGTTCCTGTCCCACGCTTGCCTGCCTGATAGACCCACATAACACTATTATTGTTATTATTTTATTTTCATTATTATTCTGGTCTTCGTGCCGTGATGTTTGTTCCGCGGCGACTTCACTCACTACCATAATATTCCTGTAGTACTCTCTAACGTAGCTAGGTATACGGTTATATATATATATATATATATATATATATATATATATATATATATATATATATATATATATATATATATATATATACAGGCAACCCCACTTAATGAAGGGGTTAACTTCCTAAAAAAAAACTTCGTTAAGCGAACCGATTATAATAAGTTTAACTCCTGACTTAAACTTCCATTGAGAGTAAACAAAGCGAGAGTGCATCATAGTACAGTGAAAGGTTTAATGAAAATAAAAATTATGAAGTTAAACATTTAGGCAGTTTAATTTAAGTCATTATAATGTACACTAATGCATGTATGTACGTACGTAACTTTATATATATTGTTGATGATCTTAAATTTATGAAGGAAGGGAGAGTGAAACGGGAAAGATACTAACTGGCAACCTGTGGAATGTAAACAAAGGGCACATCATTGTATCACATACAAAAAATATTGTATTGAGATCCCCTATCTCAATATTAAATTTCTGTGTAGTTTGTGATTATCAATGTTATTAATGTTTTAATTTGACTATAGCATATGTTTATGTATAATATGAGCATTTGATATTGGTGCTAAGTAATTGACTGTGTGCCACACAAGCAATTCGTCATTTGTCATGCGCGGTTTCTCTGTGCACTTCATGGACGCTGGTCTGTTTTAGAAGTGACTCGTTCAGGCACAGCCACCATTAGCCCTCTTTTGGCATGTGGCAGTGGCCGAGTTTACACCTTACATTTGGCTGGTGGATCCACTGGCGAGCCTTTGTGTCGGGGACAGATGTCAGTGCTGGGAGTGGTTGGCGTCCGTGAAGGGCACGGGAACATATGTTGGGTGTTTTGCATCATCTTGCCATTTGTGAGTATTTTGGAGTTGTATTACCTGTTGTAATTATTGTGATGCCTTCTGTGATCAAGAGAGTTAGCATATGCTTATTTGAGGTGCTGAAGCCATTTAATATGGTGCTTAGAGTAGTCCCGGGTTAAGTGGTGATCCCAAAAACATGATACAGTGGCTGACTTGAGCGAGTGGCGGCTTCTGTTTGTGTACTGGAGTTCTAGGGTGCTATCTTTCTGCAGGCGGCTGCATTCCATGGTTTCGTATAGTGTGAGTATTGTTGGTGCCAAGGAAATATGGAATGATGATACGAGTTTTAGAGTGTTGGGTTTATTTATTGTCTCATTGTTTTGCTGGCTGGATAGTCAGGATGTGATTATGCAGTGTTAGTGATTTCCTTTACTGTTTTGGTGCTATGTGCATACTGATTAATATTTGGGCCCATGCAAATTGACAGTGACTCCTTGTGTGTTGAGTTAAGGTGCTTACCAGGTTAGGTGTGTTACTATGTTAAGAGTTGGTTCAAGGATTTAAATTATTATTGTTAGGTGCAAATGTCAGTTGTTTGGTCTTCTCTATTGATATGCTTTATGTGTGAAGCATTGTCAGGAATGTTATTTACAAGATGTTGGAACCTGTATGTTTTGCATGTTGAACGAAATAAATACAAACGTGCAGCAGCAAGTTCATTGGCCCTACACAGCCTGCCTAGCAGAACACTTATGTACCACATTTCCACAAGGCTTTCCATTTTATCCGTTGTAGAGTCATGAGTCCAGGTGGTTCTTTTAACTTGCAAGGAATATACAATCTCACCAGCCTTCTTAATAAAAATTGAAAATAGAAGATACAGTAGATGGAGTCAAGATGGTGGCGAACAATGCTCACCACCATCTCGTGTCTATGTATAATATTCAATTTCACTTCGAGAGTAAGAAACTTTCTGGTCTTCTTAGCAACATTAGGCGACATTGCAGGGAGATTTGGTGGTAAGTTGAGCGAGGGAAGACGAGCTGTTACTGACACTGTTCTTGTTTTGAACAGGGGGAGTGAGTGGTGTGCGTGTTGTCCACGAGAGCCGCTGATGTATTCAAAAGCCTGTCAGCTTGCATGATACAGCAGTGCTTTCAAACTTGGAAAAAAAAAATAACTGGAAAAAAAAATCGTTGAAGTGATTTTGGTATTCGTTAAACGAGCAGTTGGTATTAAAATGAAACCTTTGCTGTAGCGAAATTTCTTTGTGTGAACCTTCGTTAAGTGGGGGTTCTTTGTATATGATACACAGGCAAACACCGCATAACGAACGTCTACACATCGAATTTTCGCCACAACGAATGTTTTATTTTACTACCTTAAATCACATAACGAACACCAAACCCCGCTACAATGAACTTTTTATTTGAAAATATTTCGCCGAGTTTGAAAACGCCGCGGAATCACCACCATCACCATCCACTGCTGCGTCCGAATTTGACGTGTTCAGATATTTTTTTATTTCATCTTATTTTATTTCTCTTTTTCTAATATTTTTACTCATCCTAACACTCTGTACAACGAATTTTCGGATAACAAAAATTTTTTGGGAACATAACCCATTCGTTATGCGGGGTTTTACCTGTATATATATATATATATATATATATATATATATATATATATATATATATATATATATATATATATATATATGTATATGTATATATATATATATATATATATATATATATATATATATATATATATATATATATATATATATATATATATATATATATATATATATATATATATATATATATATATATATATATATATATATATATATATATATATATATATATATATATATATATAAACTTTATTTCTGCACCGCAAGGACCCAGCAGAGGTATGTGACCAAGCGATGT
Source organism: Portunus trituberculatus (assembly GCF_017591435.1). NCBI lineage: Eukaryota > Metazoa > Arthropoda > Malacostraca > Decapoda > Portunidae > Portunus > Portunus trituberculatus. The sequence goes on from NW_025541704.1 coordinate 166,345, forward strand.
TAGGGTGCGAATTGTAAATAACCGGGCTGATGTCAGCTGGACGTCCCTGTAGGTTCACATTCTTCTACCTCCTCATACACCTACATCAGGGACCATGCTGAGGTCAGCTTCCGCTCTAACAGGATTGGTGTGGGAATGACTAGTTGCTTAGAGGGCATGGATTTCATTATAACTAAGTACAGTAACATATACCTGCAGTTTGTACCATGGTATATTTTGTTTCTTTATTCCATAATTCCATGATACTTTAACTGGTATAACAAATGGATTAGGAAGAAATCTTATAATTAGGAGCCAATCATGGTGTGAGTAAGGAATTCCTAAAAAAGACTTTGGCCCGTACCAAGAGTCACGAAGGTTTAAGGTCAAGGGTAGAAGGGAAGGTAATGTGGTACCAAGAGTCGCTGTCATTATTCGAACGAAGAGCAGAGGGAAGGCCGAAGGGAAGGCATGGGTGCCCCCGTGTTTTCCACATGACCTTCGAAGAAATATTTTATAATTTTCGTAAGCTGGAGTGACCAACGAATAGTATAAACTAAAATCAACATCAAGTAATATTTTCAATGTCGGAAAACTGATAGTTATGTTTCCACGTAAGTTACTATTATTTTTATAATAGTGAAGGATCGCCTTAAAATCGCGAGGTGGAA
>NW_025541704.1:167494-181850 GCF_017591435.1 Portunus trituberculatus
AGTGACGCCACAGAACGCCTGGCTTATGATCTTTTTTAAGATTTCCGAATGGGGCAGAAAAAATCTCTTAATCTTCAATGCCTTAAATTTAAACTCCATCTTTTTCCAACTGCAATAGTTAATCAATATTCTAAATCATTCATACCTTTCTCGGGTAGCCCTGGAAATCCATACTTGCTTCTGTATTTTTATTTTCCTCTGACTTGTCTTCTTTTAAGATGGAGGTATCAAGACATTTCGTTCGTAATTTTGGCTAACGCTTTTCTTTCCTGTAGAGAACCAGCACGAAAGTTGGTCTTTTTTTTTCTTCTCCAGTAACCGTCTCTCCTACATGAAAAAAAAAAAATCATATATATATATATATATATATATATATATATATATATATATATATATATATATATATATATATATATATATACGTACATATACGTATATACATCCTCTTTCACGCGACTATGGCTGCTAATTTTTTTTTTTTTCGGTTTAAGAAAAAAACATTGCTATTGCTACGGAATGTCATCGCCAACACATTCTGGGTCACGAGCATCCCCGGAGGGGATTGCGAAAATTTGCGCGACGAAAACATTAGAAAATTCTAGAAACAGAAAACTCCAGCGATGTGCAAATCCATGCATGCGTAACTCATCTCCCCTTATCTCTCCCAGTTCACCGCCCCTCCGATCTTTCCAGGTCAGGTCACTGCATAGAGAATGATGTACACAGAAAGTATTTCGAACATTCGAGCAGGGTGGTCCCCTAAAGTTAAACAGATTTAAGCCGATAAAAGTAATTTAAGTGGTCAGAGCCGCGACAAAGATCATTTATCAGCTATATGAAACCTACACATGCTGCTATGTGTGTGAAGAGGATTCTGGTAGGAGAGGACGAAGCTGGATCACTAGGGGGCCCTGTCTTCAGTTGCCAACAGGAAACTCTGTAAGGAGAGATTAGTCATGTGGGAGAGAGATACAGCCAGTTGAGAAACATAATCAAAAGTTTCTGCATTCACAACAGATAAAATGTCACCGACGGTTTTTGGGTCTTTGCCTACCCATTCGTCTGCTCCTGCCTCGTCTCCTCAGGGAAGGGAGGTGGAGCTGTCTTCATGGCTACGCAGATAGTAGGAGCGACCGAGTGGAAGAGATACCGCTTCCTAAACGAAATCGCTGATGTCCAATCTTCCACCTGCTCCACTGAGTGGGTGTAGTGGAATGCTGGCGAGGCTGCGAGACCCCTGCTGTTGTGTGCACGAGGAGCGTGGCCCAGCACAGAAGGCGTGCCAGGGACGTCAGGAGCAAGGGATTCTTGGTCCTCGAGTTGTAGAAGAGGTGATCTTTGGAAACCCCTTCCATGCGGTCTACGTAATCCTTGGAAGCACGGCCAATGGATGTGGGAGGGTCCCTTCCAGGAAGAATGGAATTCTAAGAGGCCCAATCATGTCGTCTCCCCGTTTGTTTTTGGGTAGGAATCCAGGGGATGGAGAGAGGGTCAGGGCAGAGCAGATTGCCTCCGTCTTTGAGAAAAATGACCGCGGCTAGGTGGGAAGCCCTGTAACCCGTAGGCAAGGCGAGCAGGAACGCGACACGCTTAAGGAGTTGATCTTCCCCCATGGTGACCTCTTCGAAAGCCAGCTACTATAAGACACAATGTAAGAACCAGGCTAGGACTAGCTGGCGACTCGACTCCCTCGTGGCGCTGACACCCCTGGTAGGGATAGCGCTCTCTGTGGGACCGTGATGCCTATACCGAAGCGGAGGCGATCAACGAGGGCTTCATAGTGGACCAAGATAGTCACTGGTGCCCTGTTCGTTGCGTCCGCCAGCTATACCAGGAAATCCAACCGTGTTGGCAGATATGGCTTCCGGAGTGTGTCTCCGCAAGTAGCCCTGGAACCATCACCAACAGGACTCGTACTGTGGCACCGGAGGGGGAGGGGGTGATGGACCCTCAGCGTCTTGGCTATTTCGCCCAGAGAGAAGCGCTGGCTGAGAGCTTGCCTTAGAAATTCCAAGCATGAAAGTGTAGTGATGCTTGGAGCGGTGTGGCCAGGTTGCTTGCTAGGCACGCTGAACCTAGAAGTAGGGGAGAAGAGCACCTCCTCACCAGCTCCCCAAACCCATAGGTTTGGGGAGCTGGCGACTCGACACAAACTAACAGACAACTATCCCCTTTTCTTCAATGACACTCAATTGTCTCCCTCTTCCACAATGAATATCCTCAGTCAGCCCTTTGCTCATAATCTTAACTGGAAACTTCACATCTCGTCTCTTGCTAAAACAGCTTCTATGAAGTTAGGTACCCTGAGGCCTCTCCGCCAGTTTTTCTTGCCCCTCCAACTGCTTACTCTGTATAAGGGCCTTATCCGTCCCTGCATGGAGTACTCTTCGCATGTTTTGGGGGGTTCCAGTCACACAGTTTTACTAGATAGGGTGGAAACAAAAGCTCTTCGTCTCATCAACTCCCCTCCTCCTCCTGACTGTCTTCAGCCTCTTTCTCACCGTTGGAATGTTGCATCTCTTTTTTTATCTTTTATCGCTATTTTCATGCTAACTGTTCTACTGATCTTGCTAACTGCATGCCTCCCCTTCTCCTCTAATCCCTATTCTATCCAACTCTAATGCAAAGGTTAACCAGTACTCTCAATCATTCATTGCTTTCACTGGCAAACTCTGGAATTCCCTCCCTGCATCTGTATTTCCGAATTCCTACAACTTGTCTTCTTTTAAGAGGAAGGTATCGAGGCATATGGTCCCGAACTTTGGCTGACGCTTTTACACTTTTTAGAGAGCCAGCATTTAAGTGGATCTTTTCTTTTAGTCTTTTTTTTGGGGTTAGGTCGACGCTATCATGACCCGACACTTTAAAGGCCTGAGGGCTCTCATCACCTTCAGAAAGACTGAAGGCGTAGGAGGCGGAAACTGTACTCTTAGCGGTTCAAATCCTCCGTGAATGCGTCTAGTCCCTCTACGAGTGTCCTTTTGGTTGTTCGTGAAGTAGATGGGCAGATGAGCTGTGTCTGGGGAGGCAAACAGGTCAATTGCTGGAGTGCTGTAGCTGGGAGTGAGCGAGTGGAACCTGTGGGACCAGGTGCCTCTCCACTGACGTGCCCCGGAACCTGAAGAGGTCGTCCGCTCAGATGTTTTCCCAACCGGGGACACACCTCGCTGGGAGGAAAAGGGACCTGCATGCGGCTTCGGCGCAAACGTTCTCTAACATGGCCAGAAGTAGGTTTGAACGGGCCGTCTCCTTCCTCTGCACGCAGTGAACGGCCACCACGTTGTCCATATCGAAGGTGAGGCTTAATCCGGAGATCCTAGGGTGCCTCCAGACCCACAGCTCCCAAAGTTTGATATGGAGTGTTCTCTCCATCTCTAAACAACCCCTGGGCAAGCTTGGTGACCACAGCTGGACTGGAAGTCCAACCATACGTGCCCGAGACGTCCATCGCCATTTTAACATAGGGAAAGGGTTGAGACCATGGTACCGACTGATGGAGGATCCCTGCCTGGAGCTCAGTCGCAGCAGGTGGTGGGGAGGCACATGTCGCAGAAATTCATGCAGATGGAGTGGGGCGTGCCTGTTGACCTCATGCATCATACAATGATGCTTCAGGCTGCCCCGTGGAAGCGCCAGAGCTGCAAAGTTGAAGCACCCCACGGGCTTTCCCACTGGCAGAGAGAACGTGTGGAAGAAGGAATCACTTTTGACCCAGCAGAGCGTTGTTTGGAACTAACAACAGCGAGGGCCTTACCTTGTCCCATTCGATCCTAAACCAACAAAAATTTTGAGTGGGAGTGAAAGCAGACTTGGCCCAGATTATCATGAACCTCATGTCTGTTAACACCCTCAACGTCAACCGCACGCTCTGTGATACACCCTGCCTGGTGGGAAAGTGTATCAACCAGTCATTCAGGTACATGAGATTAGAGACGCCTGCCTCTGCTAAGCACGTTTCCACCACTCTACACCAGCTTTGTGAAGACGCTTGGGGCAAGCGAGAGTCCGAATGGGAGTATAGTAAATTGATATGTCTCTTTCTACACCTGGATTACTAAAAATCTGCGAAAACAGGGGTGGATAGGGACATGCCAATATGCCTCCTGGAGGTCCAGAGACAGTAACCAATCTTCCTTACGGAGTGCTGATCGGACCTGTCTCGCTGACACCATCTTAAAGCACAATGGTTTGAAGAACTTGTTTAGTGCTGTAAGTCCAAAACCAGCCTAGTTTGTCCAAGGTCTTTCTTTAGCGCGGTAAAGCGACGAGATAGGAAGATGTCCTGCCGCTCTCTCCACCACTCCCCTCTCGAAAAGCTCTTTGATGTGGGCTACCACTGATGGCTGTAGGAAAAAAAGAAGAGAATTAGACTTGCTAGATGAGGATAAGCAAAACTGCTGTCAAACCACCCATGTAGAAGCGGAAAAAATCAGAAAAGAGTGGCTGGTGGATGGCACCCCCTCCGCCCTGTCCCTTCCCTCCCTCGATGCAAAGGACACTACAGAAAGACTCGGAAACGATGGGAAAGGAGGCCGAGGCGCCCTTGTCTTCGGGGGTAGGGGAGGAAAGCTCACCCAGCAGCCCGGTGTCAAAGACCTATCTTTGTGCGATGAACGCATAACAGAGATGATACTGTCTGGCATGAAGGCGCACATTCTCACTCTTTTTCTCAACCTAAACCTTCTAAACCTTGGTATAACACAGCCTGTTGTCGTGCTACACATGATAGAGAGGCTGTTCACAAAAGATATCTGAGCCTTCCAATACCTAAATCTAATACACTTTATATTTCTGCCCGTAATCATGCCTAATCTCTTATTCATCTTGCCACTCCTTCATAAATTGAAAATGTCAAAATCTTTCAAACTCCTACTCCCTTCGAGACTTCTGTCCAAAAACATCTCCAATAACTTTACTTATTCATCTTTAACTCCTTTATTTGATCCTGATGGCACAACTGCCATCACATCTGTCCCTAAATAATCTAATTTCTTCGTTATGATGTTTTCCATGCCCTTGCTCGCCTAAATCCTCGGAAGGCTTTTATGGACCTGATGTTCCCAAAAAGAGCTTGCACCTTGCCTGGCCAAGTTCTTTCAACTATGGCTATCAACTTTTACCTTTCCTTTATGCTGCCTGTTCCTAAAAGTAGTGACAGTTGTAATCCCTCAATCTACCACCATATAGCTGTAATTTCTTTCTTATCTGAAGGTTTTGAATCTATCCTCAATAGGAAGATTCTCAAACATGTCACTTTATAATTGGATTGCCAGTATGGTTTCCTTCACGGTCGCTCTACTGGTGATCTACTGGTTTTCCTTATTGAGTCTTGGTCATCCTCTTTTAGTGATTTCGGTGAAACTTTTGCTGTTGCGTTAGACATATCAAAAGCTTTTGATAGTTTGGCACAAAGCTTTGATTTCAAAACTGCCCTCCTAATGTTTCCATCCTTCTCTCAGCAACTTTATCTAAGTTTCCTTTCCAACTGTTCTATTGCAGCCGGGGTAGACTGCCACTGTTCTTCTCCTAAATCTATTAACAGTGATATTACTTAGGGATCTGTCCTGTCATCCTCTCTCTTTCTATTATCTAATAATCTTTTTAACGAAACTTCTTGTCCTATCCACTCCTACGCTGATGATACCACCCTACACTTTTCCACGTCTCTTCACAGATGACCAATGCTTCACTTTAGGAAGTCACCAGATCATGCAGGGATGCCACACAGCGCCTGACTTCTGATCTTTCTGAAATTTCTGATTGGGGCAGAGAAAACTTAGTAGTGTTCAACGCTTCAAAAAATTCAATTCCTCCATCTATCTGCTCGACACAATCTTCTAGACAAGTGTCCCATCTACTTCATTGACAGTAGGCAGTACTCATCTTCTACAATGAATACTCTCTTTCTGTCTTTTACTCAAAATCTAAACTGAAAACTTCACATTTTATTACTTGCTAAAACAACTTCTATGAATTAGATGTTTTGAGGCTTCTTCGCCTCTTTTTCTCGTCCCTCCAACTGCTAACTTTGTAGAAGGGCCTTATCCGTCCTTGTATGAAGTACTCTTCGCATGTCTTTTTTTTTGTGGGGTAGGGGGGGGTTCCACTCACAGAGTTTTGTTAGATAGGGTGGAATCAAAAGCATTTTGTCTCATTAACTCTCATCAGCCTCTTTCTCACCGCAAAATTGCTACATCTCTTGCAATCTTTTATCTCACTCATTCATACCTTTCTCAGGTCAACTAGAACATTTTGCTTGCTATCGTATTTCCATCTTCCTACGACGTGACTTCTTTTAAGAGGAAAGTTTGAGGACGTTTTGATATTTAGACATAAAGAATATTAGATACTTCATATGATCTTTAAGGAGACTGGCAACCCAGTGGGCCTTTTATTTTATATTTCTTGGCCTTGGCCAGTTTCCTCTCCTGCATAAGAAAAAAAATAAATAAATAAATAAAAAATAGCATGGCTGGCCCTCTGCCAAGCACTGCGGAAGAATTTCAAGGCAGTAAATCCAGTGGGCCTTTTATTCCATTTTTCTTGCCCTTAGCCAGTTTCCTCTTTTGCATAAAAAAAAAAAAAAATAGCAGGGCTGGCCCTCTGCCAAGCACCGCGGAAGAACTCCAAGGCAGTAAGCTTGGGGCCCATACTTGGTGGGGCCGCCCAGACCTCGGCCACCCACGAACCACAGTTAGGACAGGAGAGGGAGACGAAGCTGGCCTGGGAGACGCAAGTCTGTAACTGTCAAGTAAGATCCTGACAAAACAGCTAGGCCTTCCATACACTCGCTTTGTCTGAAACTAAGAAAAGACGTCATGACGCACAACACCCTCTCCTTTAAGGCAAGCTGTTAAGTCCAACAACCAGCAGGGAGAGAAAGAGAAAGAGGGAAGGGGGAACAGGAGCACGGCCATAAAACCGGAGCCCGGACGGACCCCTTCCCTTCCGCCACTGTCCTGGCTGCCTAGAGAAAACAAGGAACCCATCGCCGTTCCATAATGAAAATCCCTAGGGAACACAAAGCACACCCAGACGGTGCCTAACCATGCACAGAGAATAGAAATGATAAACGAGCCAAGAGAGGAAGGAGAGGGAAAGAGAGAGGGAGAAGGCAAGAGTCGAAGCTCCAACTACATAGCAAAGAAACAAGGTGAAGACAAAAGGTACAGAAACGTGGAAACGGAGAAAGCAGAAAATAATGATTTACTCCCAGCGAGGTCTAATAGCACTAGCTCAGGGGGTGCTGTGAACCTTCCATTAAAGCTAGTTGTGCTCTCGCTGAACATTATCCTTTGAGTCTCACAACTCAAGGGGGCACTCACAGCCTCTCCCACTTCTCACAAAACTACATGCACTTACCACACACACACCCTTCACTTAATATTTAAAAATTTGAAAATGGGACCCAAATAAACAGCCTCGGAGTCCCCTCTGGGGAGAGGACCAAAAGTGTCCCCAGGTCGGACACCTCTCCTGTTGAAGACCACAAATGCCTTGACACCTCCCTCAACTTTTTCTACATTAACTTCTGCAACATTCGCGGTCTTAGATCTAATTTTCAATCTGTGGAACACCACCTCTCCTCTACTAAACCTCATCTTTTCCTCACCGAAACACAGCTGTCTGAGGCAACTGACAGTAGCCCCTTCTCTGTTCCCTCCTACTTTCTCTATTCTCATTTTCATTCCAAAGCTGGATGTTGCGTCTATGTACGCAACGACTTAACTTGCTCTCGTGCCCACGCTCTTGAGTCTTCCGAATTTTCCACCATCTGGCTACGACTTAACAGTCACTCTCAAACTAAATTCATCTGTGCTGTTTATCTCTCCCTAACTCTTCTGACTATAGTAATTTCTTCGACTACTTAACTTCTAAAGTGGAGCACATTCTGTCCCTCTACCCTTTCGCTGAGATTTCCATTCTTGGAGATTTCAATGTTCACCACCAGCTTTGGCTTTCCTCTCCCTTCACTGACCACCCTGGTGAACTAGCCTTCAACTTTGCTATCCTCCATGACCTAGAGCAACTGGTGCAACACCCTACTCGTATTCCTGACCGTCTTGGAGACACGCCCAACATTCTTGATCTCTTCCTCACCTCTAACCCTTCTGCTTATGCTGTCACCCTTTCATCTCCGTTGGGCTCCTCCGATCACAATCTCATTTCTGTATCTTGTCCTATTTTTCCAATCCTCCGCAGGATCCCCAAAGCGAAGGTGCCTCTGGCGTTTTGCCTCTGCCAGTTGGGGGACCTGAGGAGGTATTATGCTGATTTTCCTGGAATGATTATTGCTTCCGTGTCAGAGACCCATCTCTTTGTGCTGAACGCATAACAGAGGTGTTAGTATCTGGCATGGAGGCGTACATTCCTCATTCTTTTCTCAACCTAAACCTTCTAAACCTTGGTTTAACTCAGCCTGTTCTCGTGCTATACATGATAGAGAGGTTGCCCACAAAAGGTACTTGAGCCTTCCATCTCCTGAATCTCATGCACTTTATATCTCTGCCCGGAATCATGCCAAGTCTGTTCTTCAACTTGCCAAACACTCTTTCATAAATAGGAAATGTCAAAATCTTTCAAACTCAAACTCTCCTCGTGACTTCTGGCATCTAGCCAAAACATCTCAAATAACTTCACTTCTTCATCTTTCCTCCTTTATTTCATCCTGATGGCACCACTGCCATCTCTTCTGTCTCTAAAGCTGAACTCTTTTCTCAAACCTTTGCTCACAACTCCACCTTGGACGATTCTGGGCTTGTCCCTCCTCTCCTCCTCCCTCTGACTATTTCATGTCTACAATCAAAATTCTTCGTAATGATGTTTTCCATGCCCTTGCTGGCCTAAACCCTCGGAAGGCTTATGGACCTGATGGGGTCCCTCCTATTGTTCTCAAAACTGTGCTTCTGTGCTTGCACCTTGCCTGGCCAAACTCTTCCAACTTTGTCTATCGACTTCTACCTTTCCTTCCTGCTGGAAGTTCGCCTACATTCAGCCTGTTCCTAAAAAGGGTGACCGTTCTAACCCTCAAACTACCGTCCTATAGCTTTAATCTCTTGCTTGTCTAAAGTTTTGAATCTATCCTGAATAGGAAGATTCTCAAACATCTGTCACTTCACAATCTTCTGTCTGATCGCCAGTATGGCTTCCGTCAAGGTCGCTCTACTGGTGATCTTCTGGCTTTCCTTACTGAGTCTTGGTCATCCTCTTTAGAGATTTCGGTGAAACTTTTGCTGTTGCGTTAGACATATCAAAAGCTTTTGATAGAGTCTGGCATAAAGCTTTGATTTCAAAACTGCCCTCCTACGGCTTCTATCCTTCTCTGCAACTTTATCTCAAGTTTCCTTTCCGACCGCTCTATTGCTGCTGTGGTAGACGGCTACTGTTCTTCTCCTAAACCTATTAATAGTGGTGTTCCTCAGGGTTCTGTCCTGTCACCCACTCTCTTTCTATTATTCATTAATGACCTTCTTAACCAAACTTCTTGCCCTATCCACTCCTACGCTGATGATACCACCCTACATCTTTCCACGTTCTTTCAGAGACGTCCAACCCTTCAGGAAATCAACAGATCACGCGGGACGCCACGGAACGCCTGACTTCCGATCTTTCTAAGATTTCCGATTGGGGCAGAGAAAATCTAGTAGTTTTCAATGCCTCAAAACTCAATTCCTCCATCTATCAACTCGACACAACCTTCCAGACAACTATCCCTCTTCTTCAATGACACTCAACTGTCTCCTCTTCCACAATGAATATCCTCGGTCTGTCCTTTGCTCATAATCTTAACTGGAAACTTCACATCTCATCTCTTGCTAAAACAGCTTCTATGAAGTTAGGTGTTCTGAGGCGTCTCCGCCAGTTTTTCTCGCCCTCCAACTGCTTACTCTGTATAAGGGCCTTATCCGTCCCTGTATGGAGTACTCTTCGCATGTTTGGGGGTTCCAGTCACACAGCTTTGCTTGATAGGGTGGAATCGAAAGCTCTTCGTCTCATCAACTCCTCCTCTGACTAACTGTCTTCAGTCTCTTTCTCACCGCCGAAATGTTGCATCCCTTTCTATATTTTATCGCTATTTTCATGGTAACTGTTCTACTGATCTTGCTAACTGCATGCCTCCCTCCTCCTGCGGCCTCGCTGCACAAGGCTTTCTTCTTCCTCTCATCCCTATTCTGTCCAACTCTCTAATGCAAGAGTTAACCAGTATTCTCAATCATTCATACCTTTCACTGGTAAACTCTGGAACTCCTGTCCTACCTGCATCTGTATTTCCTATAATGGAGACTACAATTTCCTACATTACTTGTCTTCTTTTAAGAGGGAGGTAGCGGTTCGAAAGGCATTTGAATCACATGGTCACGGAATCCAGGAGGCCAGGACCAGACTTTAGTGGTGTTCCACGTCCGCCACCACAAAGGCACAAGAGAAGCAGGTGCAGGGAAAGAAGGCCAAGCGATGTGTCTGTGTCCCATAAGTAGCAATCACAGTGCGGTTACCAGTCAGGAGGTAGTACGCTGTGTGGGGTGGGGCGCAGCTGTCCACACTCACTACTGTCCCAGAATCTACCAAGAAACGAACCCTGGGGCAAGTGTCTTTCAAACGGAGTAGAGTACACTGGCAGGAAGAAAACCGCTCTGGGTCCTAGGGTTTAGACGACGGCGTAGCAGAGCGGGATGAGGCAGGAATCGAGGCCCCAAGGCGAAGTCGGCCCGACGACAAGGGCAGGCTGGTGGGGAAAAGCAAAGCACAGCCACCCATGAGACCGTGGCTGGCAGGGCGTGGCTGGCCAAGGGCCGCAGATGAGCGGGCAGCGCTGAGGCCATGCAATCAGTGGACTGCGGACGGGGTGATGGAAGAGACGGGCCCAGCTTCCCGGGTACCACCGACTTGCCGGCGGACAGCAGTGGTCCGCCAAGAGGGTGCGGGCGCGTCACGGCCACTCGTGGAACACTGAGGGACCATCGGTGGAGACGTGCCAGTGTTGCCGGCAGGGTTCAGGGCAGGCTCCTTGGCTGGTGGAGACAGGACAGAGACAGGGCAGCAGGGCAACAGGCCTGAGCAGGAAAGAGGAGGAGAGACAGGGGCAGGGAATGGTGTTAGTGTCCCTTGCCCGCCCAGTTTTTCTGGCAAAGCCAAGCACATGGCAGTCAACAGTTGTGCGTCCATCTGGGCAGGAGGGCGAGCGAGGGCAACCTCCAGGTGGCGCAGGGTGGCCTCTACCCAAGCAAGTTGTGCCTCAGAAGAGCAGGACAGTGCAGCCAAGGACAGGTCACGGGAAGCCCCTGCGCCCACCGCTGCCTGTTGCTGGAGGACATGGAGCGCGAGGGCTTCCGCTGAGGGCCGCGGGCTTCCCGTCGGGGCTGCATTACTGATGCCGTATAAGCAGATGGGGGCGCATTGCTGGGGGAGCGACTCTATGTGGGCCTCGTGCACTCTGTCCACGAGGACCACATATTCCTCCATATCGAGAGCCTGTGTGGCTGCCGCCAGATGGAAATAGATAGGATTCGGCAGGAGAGAGGTAAGTCTGTGGCGGATCATCTCCTCCGAGAGTTGGTAGCCCACCCTGTTAAGAGCAGACAACCTCACCAGGAGTGCCGAACCAAATTTATTGCGGAGATACAGACCTCGCGAGACCACCCAAAAAGCCCCATTATGGTAGACTTGATGGCGGCCGGGGGCTCGGCCAGGAACCATGCCTTGACATCGTAAGACAAGGGAGGCACAAGTAACGAGTCCTCGCAAGTGACTGACTCTGTGTGTGAACTGTGATCTAACCGTCCGAAGGTTGAAAACGTGTACGCGTAGTAGACGGGTGAGTGGAGACTGGGGAGAAGTGGGTTGGGGTGGGGGGGTGAAAGGATGATACAAGTCACGGGGACGATTGTGTACATGAATCGAACATGAAAGAGAACCAGCCTGCCACCAGACTGGTACCATTCCAAGCACACCTATCCATAGGGCGGCAGATTAACCTAAAATTACCCTAGTTTATGCATTACCTTAAACACTACCATAATAAGGGTCCAATTACCCTAGTTTAGGTTATTTTTCCCTAAAATGGAAGCAGTGAGCTAAGTACGCTGCCAGATAGCCAGCTGAGTTGCCAAATGTGAAATTATAATAACCATATGCCTGACAGCGGCGGAAAACGCAACAAGTTCAGAGCGCTTTTCTTTAGCATCGATTTCAATGGGGAACGCTCTATACTTTTTGCGGATACTGTATATATATATATATATATATATATATATATATATATATATATATATATATATATATATATATATATATATATATATATATATATATATATATATATATATATATATATATATATATATATATATATATATATATATATATATATATATATATATATATATATATATATATATATATATATATATATATATATATATATATATATATATATATATATATATATATATATATATATATATATATATATATATATATATATATATATATATATATATATATATATATATATATATATATATATATATATATATATATATATATATATATATATATATATATATATATATATATATATAATGTATATTAATGTTTTTGTCATTACAGGTTTGGATATTACTACTGACAAGTTTACTATTAGTATTTATAGTTACATCTCTAATCCATCGCTCTCAGGACACACTTCTGTGAGTAACAGCAAGGCAGTTCAGGATTATTTTATCAAGTGTTGATGAAAACATTTTTCTAAATTCTAATATATATTCGATTGATATAAATTTCTATATAGATATTCGTTAGTTTCTTTTGAGTTCAAGTCAGGGAATTGAAATTAATAAAAAACACATTACAACTGATGTCATCGTATCCACAACGTAGTTTGTGTAACAGCGTGTCTTGACAGTCTATGAAACATTCACCAGAATGAATCTGAGCGAGCAATCAAATTATTTCTACTTAAAAAGATTAAATCACACTTTCTATTCTATACCATGTTTTCTCATTGAAATTGGTATAATAGCCACCTTCCGTATGATAATATCTTTAGCAGTGCTGGCGCTGTTTTCGAAGATGGTGAAGGAAGTTCTGGTTCCGTGTGGTGGACCTCCTGCTTGTGGACAGTGTGTGCTTGCCTAGCTCAATGTGAGTCTCACGTATTACTGTTCAATTTGATTTAACAAAATCTTTAGATCCTCCTCCATTTTTTCTTCAATTAAATCTTTAATATAGTCTGAGTGTTCTAATGAAATAATTTGTATGTTGCAAAAATATATTATGAAAATCTTTAGTATCATCGGATACTAAAAAAAGCGATGTGTTTTCCACAAAAACGAAAAGGTCATGCGTAGAAGACACATACGAGATAAAGTTATATAAGTATATTTTTATCAAATTACATTTATGTCCTGGATGCAAAGGCACTAGTATCTGTGTAAGGTTCGACGAACTTTGTTGTCATCTCGGGCAACCGCTATCATCTCGCACCCACCTCCCAACTCTCTCTCTCTCTCTCTCTATCTCTCTCTTAACTAAGATAAATATCATTCAGAGATATACGAAAGGATAGGAGGAAAGAATATCACAATACTTAGCCAATTTATGAGCTCAATCGTTCTTCTCCACTAAATCCTTACAGGTTAGTCTTCATCGACAGAACTTTACCGCCAATGAAAAAAAAAGAAACATCTTAGTTCGATGATAAACAGGTTGCTATCACCTTATAGTAGAATAACAGTGAAAGAGCAAGCTCATGTAATAAATATGACTATGTAATGCTTTATACAGAAATCAATCAAGTTTTGTCTGTTTGAGTCAAACTGCAACGTGTTAGCAATAAAAGGATGGGGAATGAGTATGATTGTGAAGCATCTGGTAAAAATAAAAAGTTATTGATTACAATTTACTATTCCCAGACGAGATAGCTTGTGGAAATTTACACGTTAACCGCAATCCTTCATAGACAGCAGGAAGGCACTGGGCTCTTGTAGTGTGCTATTTTGAGAGTCGTTTATAGTTGTAAGGACGATAGAATCACCGTTGATAACTTTTTCTTATTTACGAGGTTGATGATACATAGAATGCTCGCTAGCCCTTAGCTGCCCTCTCAATGGAGACATGAAAACCTATTCGTTTGCCAGATCCGTAAGAGAATATGAGACGATGACGAAATGATTAACATTCCCTCAGATGATAATCTTAAAAGAAGAAAGGGAAAGTTTTGTATGCGTAGGTGTTTCCCCAAGGGACAGAAACTATATTCAATGAAGTCTAAACTGGCCGTTTAAGTTTGGCTCTCCCCTCTTTTCTCCAACGCCAATCCACCTCCTTTCTCTCTCTCTCTCTCTCTCTCTCTCTC
>NW_025541704.1:182350-199850 GCF_017591435.1 Portunus trituberculatus
CTTAGCATGGAGACGTCCGATGATATTGTCACAGCCGTCTCTCGTGGACCCACTGTGTCAAAAAGTGCAGTCCAGCTTGACCCTCGTACTCCGATGACCGATAGGCGTGATGATGGCTCACATCACTCACCGGTAGGCTGAAAGGCTGTGATCCAACGACCCGGCACATCTCAACTCCCGGTGTCTTCTCGTTGGTTGATTATTTCTAGTCAGGTGAGTCACGGGCAGCCCTTTCAAAAGGCTCGCCCGTCCACTGCACCTAAATAGTAATCTTCAAGCTTCTACAGTGGAACTGTACTGTACTGTTACCGTCTTACTTGGGTTCCCCATTTCCGTTCTCTTAAAGCGTCTTGCAGGACGGCACTATCCCTTCTTCGGGTTTTAAGTCACACATCTTGGGGTGCGGACAGGGACACTCTGCTGTTTCTGCACCGTACACTTATACTTCCAAAGCTGGAATACGGCTGTGATATCTACTCATCCGTGACGGATGCACGGCTACGCGTGCTTGACTCCGTGCATCATGCTGGGGTCCGCTTGGCTACGGGTGCATTTCAGACATCTTCAATACCTAGCATAATTATTGGATGCTGGTTTTTGGTCGCTCGACCTTCGGCACCAGTCTTCGATGCTCCAGTGTTGGTTTCACACCCACCGTCTTCCTGATTCTGTCCCTTGGACTCGCGTTCGCATGTGTACGTCACTCGACCGAGTCTACCTAAACCTTTTGGCCTTCGTGTGACAAACATCATGATGGACTTGTCTATCGATCCCACTCCTGTCTATTCTTTCCGGCTCCCATGAGTTGGTTATTGGTAGCTTCCTGTTATCTCATTATGCCCTCCTGCCATGGATGGCAAGAAGGATTTTCTGCCAGCTCTGTTCCACACACGGTTTTTAGAACACTCTTTTATTTATTCTGATGATATCCCTGTTTTTACTGATGGTTCCAAATCCGACGCAGGCGTTGGGTTTAGTGTGGTTTTCCTCTTTTATCGGTGGCAGCCTTCCTTCAGTGGCATCCGTCTTTACTGCGGAGCTGTCTGCCATAGTCCTAGCTTTACAGATAATTTTTACTCTCCGGTTTCGTCTTTTACAATTTTTAGTGACTGTCGCAGTGCTCTTACTGCTCTCTCTTCCACTATCTCCTTAACCCATTGGTTTTATCAGCCCTAGAGTGGCTATATCTACTTACCAGAAGAGGATATCGTGTTGGGTTCTGTTGGGTCCCTGGTCACGTTGGTGTTCCTGGGAATGAACACGCAGACCGCCTCGCTAAAGAGGCAGCAAGTCGCGCTCCATCTCCTGCCCCTGTTCCGTTTCGAGATGTATTTCCTCTAATTTGTGAGGCAGTTGCAGCAATTTGGCCAAGGAGATGGCTAACGGGGGTAAAAAATGGAAGAGATCACTACTTCCTCGATCCCTCACTGGACATACACTCATGTCCGGGATCGCCGTGCACAGATTTTATTAGCGCGACTGCGTATAGGTCACACGTACCTTACACAAAGGTACCTCCTGACCAGGAACCCTCAACCTCAACCTCAACAGTTAGGCACCTAGTTGTCGAGTGCCCCAATCTGACTGATCTACGACACCACTACCTCTACCGCGATATCAAAGTCCTTGGACCAGAGTGCCTGGCCCAAGGCCATGACGTTTTTAGGTTTTTGGGAGAAGCTGGCTTTCTCCCAAAGCTGTGAATTTTTTTTTTCTTTTATTATATGTATTTTAATGTTTTTTTTATTTTATTGTAGTTTTTTTTTTGTTTTTTTAGTTATCTTTAATTTTATCGTTTTTACCTGCTTTTAGTTATTTTATAATTTCTCTTTTAACCCCTTTTGGTCTTCATTAACAATTTTGCTGCGGCGCCATATGACCTCTGCTGTTGCGGCGCCTACATTTAAATCCATCCATCCATCCATCCATCTTAATTATATCTTTGCATTTTTATTATTGCATGTCATGTTTTTTTTTTTCTTTTTCTCCAGTGTGTTCTTATACGCGATAGTAATGCTTGATATCTCCCTAGCTTGCTCTGTAAAGTCTGCGAGTTTTTACCATGGCTACCCTTACCACTTTCTGTGGCCGCCACAAAAGTTGGTCCAAATAGGACACACATATCTCTATGGCTATATGCCACTTTTTTGTGTCCACCATGAAATATTGGTGAGTAGTGGCAGGTGGCTCCATTTTTTCGCGGCCATAGTATCCAGCTGGGTGCACACCTGCCCCTTTTTTGTGGTCAGTGGCTGCAACGAAAAAGTGGCCGCCACAAAAAATGGTCACCACGAAAAGTGGTGAGTGGGTGTGCCTTGCACACGAGCCATTCGATAGCGGCCACTGATAAGGTCAGTATCATCATAAATAAGAAAGAAATATCATATAATACATAAACATGCACACACACACACACACACACACACACACACACACACACACACACACACACACACACACACACACACACACACACACACACACACACACACACACACACACACACAGGCTACGCATATACACACTTACATATTATATAGAAACACACACGTTACCATATACACACATAGATACAAACATGCACATATATACATGCATACATACAGAGATAAACAAAGAGACAAACAGACAGATAGACAAACATAGACAAGCAGGCAGGTGTAACATAATGAACAATGTCTTTCTTTCAATGAAGTATATTGTGTTACCTTTCTCATTTCTTTCTCCAGGCGAAAGATTACTCCAGTTTGTGACCACAGGCCACAGTTTCCCTCAGGGCTAGGGATGTGCGGTATCGACAAAAAAGTCGGTATAGGTATTACGATATTCTGAAACGTACCGATACATTCCTTTTCGATATGAAATTATGATAATGATATACCAATATTTAGATGAAAAATACCGGTAATACTGGCATCATTTTCCTTTCTTTTGCGTTGAAAAAGTTTCCTTTATCTAACATTTTCGGACAGTATGTAAATACAATCACACAAAGTAGTTTTAAGTGACTTTTGAAGGTGTGCCATTGATCTTAACCTTAGGCTTGTGGTGACATCAGAGAGAGAGAGAGAGAGAGAGAGAGAGAGAGAGAGAGAGAGAGAGAGAGAGAGAGAGAGAGAGAGAGAGAGAGAGAGAGAGAGAGAGAGAGAGAGAGAGAGAGAGAGAGAGAGAGAGAGAGAGAGAGAGAGAGAGAGAGAGAGAGAGAGAGAGAGAGAGAGAGAGAGAGAGAGAGAGAGAGAGAGAGAGAGAGAGAGAGAGAGAGAGAGAGAGAGAGAGAGAGAGAGAGAGAGAGAGAGAGAGAGAGAGAGAGAGAGAGAGAGAGAGAGAGAGAGAGGCACACACACACACACACACACACACACACACACACACACACACACACACACATACACCGGGTAGTGTAGTGGTTAGCACGCTCGACTCAGAATCGAGAGGGCCGAGTTCGAGTCCCGGTAAGCGGCGAGACATATGGGCAAGTCTCTTAATTAATGTGTGGCCCCTGTTCACCTAGCAGTAAATAGGTACGGGATATAACTCGAGGGCTTGTGGCCTCGCTTACCCTGAGTGTGTTGTGTGTTGATGTGGTCTCAGTCCTACCCGAAGATCGGTCTATGAGCTCTGAGCTCGCTCCGTAATGGAGAAGACTGGCTGGGTGACCAGGAGGCGACCGAGGAGGTTTAATTACACATACCCCTCCCACTTCAACTAAACAAGAACCATTCAATCACTGTACTTGTGAAGTTGCACTGCAGCTATCTGATACAGCGCCACGTATAATTTTTGTGTCATTGCATTTAAATTTTAAAATTTAAGCACCTTGTGAGCCTCCTCCTTCTTTCCTCTGTTTTTCCCCTCCCCTCCATTCCCCTCTACCCCGTCTTTGCTGCTACCTTTCTCCTCCTTCTACTATCCCCACCCTCTTCCTACCTACCAACAACCCTGGCCAACTACCGCCACTCTCCATCCCTTCCCCCATTTAATTTTTTATTTTATTTATACCATGTGGACTTTTCACGGGAATTTCTAGGCTAAAGGGAATACTTTTTGTGGTACCTCCTATCTCAAAGCCCACCCACTAGGAAACCCTTGCCCCGAGTGAGGAAGCCCAACCTACACTCGGACCGTGGACAGGATTCGAACCCGTGCGCTTGGAGACCCCTCGGACCCCTTCGAACCCCAAAGCACGCATGGTTCCACTGTACCACGGCGGCCCAACAACATCCCAGGCTATCACCCATCCAAGTACGTTGCTTAACTTCGAGAAGCGGTGTGTTCAACGTGGCGTGGTCGTTGGCAATACATGCACACACACACACACACACACACACACACACACACACACACACACACACACACACACACACACACCACGTAGTGTAGTGGTTAGAACGCTCGACTCACCATCGAGAGGGCCGGGTTCGACTCCCGGCGCTGCGAGGCAAATGGGCAAGCCTCTTAAGGTGTAGCCCCTGTTCACCTAGCAGTAAATAGATACGGGATGTAACTCGAGGGGTTGTGGCCTCGCTTTCCGGTGTGTGGAGTGTGTTGAGGTCTCAGTCCTACCCGAAGATCGGTCTATGAGCTCTGAGCTCGATCCGTAATGGGGAAGACTGGCTGGATGACCAGTCAACGACCGTGGTGAATTACACACACACACACACACACACACACACACACACACACACACACAGGCTACGCATATACACACTTACATGTTATATACAAACACACGCGTTAACACACACACATAGATACAAACATACGCATATATACATGCATACATACAGAGAGACAAACAAAGAAACAAGCAGACGGACATATAAACACAGACAAACAGGCAATTTCTGCAATTTCTCCCCACTAGCCCTACCGTTCCACTGCTGCACCCACCCCCTCTCCCCTCCTCCTCCCCTTTCCCCTCCCTACAACCCTTCTCTTGCCCACCTGCTATCCCTAATCCCCTATACATTAGCTTACTAACCCCGTTCCCCCATCTCTTTCTTCCCATCTCCCTCTCCCTATTCTCTCATCTCCAGAGAGAGAGAGAGAGAGAGAGAGAGAGAGAGAGTACAGTACAGAACCGAGCAGCAAGGCTTATCAGGGACACTGCTGGGCAGCAGCCACGACTCCACACCCTCCAGCATCGCCGTGACGTGGCGGGACTCACGGTGATGTACAAAGTGCAGGTGGAAAGAGTGAGCCACATGCAGGAGCTTCATCTGCCTGCACGCTCCCCTCAGGTCACCACCCGCATGGTCACCCAGACACCTGGTGAGCTCCTGCTGACCCGATGCAGGACATGGCATCACCAGAGACAATATAGAAACTCGTGTGCAAGAAAATGGAACACTCTGTTGGCCTCACAGGAGATAAACCTCAGTGACACAAACACTCAGACATTTAAAGTGCAAGTGAACCATTGGTTACTGAGGCAAGGGTAACTCATGTACAGTGAACGTAGTATATTCAGTGTTACAATATAAGTTATTGTTGTACATACAGAATGTAATATACATCACCAGGGTCAGATTTTAAGATAGGTTGCACTAACCCTGTACCCTTTAGTCTGTAAAAACAACGTTCTTATGTAATGTAGAAGTTGTTTTCCCTGTACATTTGATCAGTATAAATAAAAAAAAAAGAGAGAGAGAGAGAGAGAGAGAGAGAGAGAGAGAGAGAGAGAGAGAGAGAGAGAGAGAGAGAGAGAGAGAGAGAGAGAGAGAGAGAATAAAACAGCGGATAAGGAAAAATAAATAACTGACAAGGGAAGAAGATACATAATAATGGAATAAGAAATAGTGATGGGGAGGATAACGAATAAGGGAATAGGGAATCCTCTTCCCCTGTCCGTTATCCATTTTTCTTTCTATCCGCTGTTCTATTAACATTTTCTCCTATTTCCTTATTCATTGTCATATTTTCATTTCCATTTCCTCCTATTCCTCTATTCGTTATTAATTTTTCGTTCTATTTCTTGTTTTATTATGTTATTCCTTTCTATCCTGCTATATTTCAATTTCTTCTATTTATTATCCATATTTCTTTCTTTCTCCTGTTTTAATCTCATTTCCTCCATTTATTTTTTCTTCTCTCTCTCCTTGTTTGACCAATAGAGTGGCTTCTTATATGCGACGTCAAATCAGCTGGCTGGAGTTGCAAATGGGGAGCCGGGAAACGAGGAGAGCGGGTGGGACGTGTTTATTAGGACATTACCCAAAAAATTATAATACCGAAACAAAATATCGACAAAAGATTACCGGTACGCGGTATACTGAAAACAAAATCACCGGTAAAGTGGTATACCGAAATGGCACTGAAACCTAAAATATAGATAATATCCAGAGGCAGAATAACAAAAGGCAGCATGAAGTCACAAATGTGAAGCCAGCGCGATATTGGTCCGCTGCTGTCCCTACTCCCTTTACACCCAAAACATTGCCGAACGCCCATTGAAAATACATGGGAATGTCCGACTTACTCTTCTTATTTTCCATCTAATGTCCATATTTCGAGGCTGCCTACCATATATGTGACCTTAATAGACTTTCCATAGTCGTGGCATACTGTGTCACAAAGATTTAGACGGTAAATCATATATACAAATAAGATAATACGGTGTTTTCTAGTTTTGGTGGACTTGGATGAGAGATTGGAAGCTGTCTTTGGGGTAAACGTATGGCTGAACCGGGTCATGTGCACATGTGAATATACATGTGCATGTAGATATAAACATGTACATAGACATGTGCATTTAAATTAAAGATTTAAGGGTTGATTTTCTTGGTACAGCAATTGCTTAATACATCAAATGGTCTCTCTCTCTCTCTCTCTCTCTCTCTCTCTCTCTCTCTCTCTCTCTCTCTCTCTCTCTCTCTCTCGAGAGATGCACATTAATTAATTCTCTTAATTCTCTCTCTCTCTCTCTCTCTCTCTCTCTCTCTCTCTCTCTCTCTCTCTCTCTCTCTCTCTCTCTCTCTCTCTCTCTCTCTCTCTCTCTCTCTCTCTCTCTCTCTCTCTCTCTCTCTCTCTCTCTCTCTCTCTCTCTCTCTCTCTCTCTCTCTCTCTCTCTCTCTCTCTCTCTCTCTCTCTCTCTCTCTCTCTCTCTCTCTCTCTCTCTCTCTCTCTCTCTCTCTCTCTCTCTCTCTCTCTCTCTCTCTCTCTCTCTCTCTTTAAAACTTTAATTTAGAATGATAGTGTGATTTCATGTCACTGCAGGGCATTGGAAATAGCTTCACTCACTGAAATTTTACTTCACTGTTTGTTTTTTGCCATGTAATAAACAACAAAAGGCAATCTTTTGCCATAATTTCTCCCGGAAACGGCTTGCTGTGTTTCTTTCAATATTGTAACTATTTCGTATTAACACTAATGATAATAGGTCTACATGGCATACTCAAGACATTATAATGTGGTTTACATAAGTCAAACCATGTTCTTTCTTAGTCTTATTCTAGTAATGTAGTAATGAAAAAGAAAGTGTCAATTTCTCAGAGCTTAACAGGGGAGAGGGCAATGTTTTGGGTGTAAGTTGCGATCATAAGCTCCACCCACCGCTTCATAAGCTCCACTTACTGGTTTCACCTTTATAGTACAGCTGGATAGGCGCGGTCCGCCTTCTTCAGTCTTACCTCCTTGATAATATCAAATCTAAAATACCGGTTTTCCGTATACCGGATTTCGGTGCACATACCTATGTCAGGGCTCAGTTGATCTCTTGATTTCAAGAAGGGTTGTTACACTCGAAAGAGCTCCTTTTTCAAATCAAATATTCAGTGCGTACTGCAGTTTATCTTCTCCGAAAAGAGAGGGAGATAATAAGAGGGATAAGAAAACAAAGAAAAAAAAATATGAGAGCGAGAAACAGAATAAAAGACAATAAGAGAGAGAGTGAGGAGACGAGCGAAAAATGCGTTTTGTTTTAGTTTCCGTTTCTATATCGACTCGAGACAACGGGAATCACCAGAGAAAACGCATGTAAGGAGAGAGAGAGAGAGAGAGAGAGAGAGAGAGAGAGAGAGAGAGAGAGAGAGTCCACGCCCGCCTGATAGTGAGCGGGGTAATGATTAAATTGCCTGACAGTGACAGTACCTAAAAATTGCAGAAAAATTACTAGTGTGCCTGACAGTGACGGTGTAGTGAAGGGATGGTGTAACAGTGTGCCTGAGAGTGACAGTCCCGGTTAGTGATGAGGGACTTAAGATTTTTTTTTTTTTGCCAAAGGCAAAAAAAAAAAAAAAATAGAAATATTAAAAAAAAAAGGCCCTCTTGAGTGCTGGCTCTCTAAAAAGTGTAAAAAGTGCAAAAGTCGTCAGCCAAAGTAGGGGAGCAAATGCCTCGAATGACTGATAGTGACAGTGAAAGGACTCTTTCGCTCACAAGTCGTCCCGCGGAGTAGCTTTGATATGCATTGCAGTGTCAATGTACATTCTTAGCTATAGTCGTAAGCTCCCTATTATATTGTAGTGTTCAGAGAGAGAGAGAGAGAGAGAGAGAGAGAGAGAAATAAAATTTTCTCTCTCTCTCTCTCTCTCTCTCTCTCTTTAGGAGAAAATCAATATATTTTTTTAATTTTATTTATTAAGATGGCTAACACGAAGCATAAGGCATTCGTGGAATGAATGTATTGAAGCAGGATTTTTTTCTACATTATGCTCTCCTTCCTCTTTATCTCTCGGAGGCAGTCTGAGGCACACCGAGGAGCGCGAGGCTTATTTGGACTGATAAGTCTCACCCTCCTTTTTCTTTGCCTCTCAGAGATACACTATGAGACTGAGGAGCGCGGGGCTCATTTGGACCTGACAGCTCATTTCTATCCACTACAGTGGCAGTTACCTGCACCTTATTTACTGTCTTTCGGTCTGGCCTTGTGACGTGTGTCTGGCTTCTTAATGCTTTGTGCTACCCATACAGTATTTGCACTTTGCTCCAGAACCTTCTGGACCTGTATGTTTGCCAGGTGCATCTCACCGTAACATATCTGCCAACAACGGTGTCCCAATCGAACAATATCTTACCTTGATTGCACATTAGAGAAACAATTTCAGCAAACTGAATCTTCTGAGTGATTGAATGCATGACTACTTACCTCCGGACAAGAAGGTCGCGGAGGCACAGGCGGTGCTGTCCTTAAATCCCTTGCTCCCTTCAAATTGGCAGGCAACACTCTGTCGGAGAGAACATACTGGGCGAGGGGAGCAGTGTTACGTTGTAATGGAGAGTGAAAGCCATTGTTAGGGACTGAAGAACAATGATGGAGAGGGAAGGGCAGTGGTAGGAGTAAAGTGCAGTGATGGGGAGTGAAAAATAATGATGGAGAGGGAAGGGTGATGACAGGGAGTAAAGGGCAGTGACGGGAGTGAAAGCCAGTGATGGAGAAAAGCAGTGATGGGAATGAAGGGCAGTGATGGGTTGTGAAGAGCAGTGACAGTGACTGAAGAAAAGTGATGGTTAGTGAAAGGGAGTGATGGAGAGTGATGCTAGTGACGGATGTGTTAAGGAGCGAAATGTAATGATTGGGAGAGACATGGAGCGAAGGGTAGTGATAGGGAGTGATGGAGAGTATCTGTAGTCTACAAATTAGGCAATATTAACTAGATATGCACAACAGTGAGTGACATACTGAGAGTAAAGACCAAAATGAGCAGACCAAAGCAATGACAATTGTGAATTAAGTGAATACCGTTTGCAAAAATGATATGAAATACGACTACCAATACACATTTAGTAAGAATAAGACTAGACAATGAAACTGCTAGAAAAGTAATTTAATAAACACAGTGGGAGCAGGTAAGGTGAAACGCACATTTCGCGACACTTTGCATTCACGTCGCGCTGAGCTCCGGCACGGCAGGCGGTGAGGAGCGGCTGGATCACGTTACCCGGAGAAGCGTGAGGTAGCGTTGAGCGACGCCCTCTGTGGTAGCGACGCTGTTGATGCTCTTGGCTAGGCAAAGAATGGTGTTCCCTTTCCTTTGGTTCCCATGTGGCGGATCTAACAGGGAGAAGAAAAAAATAATTTTCTCTATGATAATTGTTTTAGCTTTCGCATTTCTTGCTTTCATTTTCTAAGTTAAAATGAAAATGGTTCGGAAGAAAGAGTTTGTGAATTTGTGGGAACAAAGATTTTGGAGTAAAAATGTTTTCTTGGTGTTGTTATCGCTAATGAATGGAAAAAATAGTAAGAGTGGACAGCATGTATTTCAGCATTGGCCAGATTATGAAAAATTTAAGTATATTTTACATACGCACAGTGAAAAAAGAATAAAGCGGGTATCACACGGGCACTTTTCCTGCATTATTATGTCATGCTACACCACTTCTGACAAGATGTCGCAGAAAAAGGGAGTTCTCGCTCGACGCAGCCTTCACGGAAACTGTCAAAAACTCTCGCGGATTTCTTGCGATTACAGTGGAACCATGCGCGCTTTGGAGTCTAAGGGGTATCCAAGCGCACAAGTTCGAATCGTGTCCACGGTCCGAGTGTAGGTTGGGCTTCCTCACTCGGGGCAAGGTTTCCTAGTGGGTGGACTTTGAGATAGGAGGTACCCCAAAAAGTATCCCCTTTAGCCCATAAATTCCCGTGAAAAGCCTACATGGTATAAAAAAAAATAATTGAAAGAGTAGTGAATATACTGTACTGTATTAAATAAAATGCTATTATTTAATTGGTGTTAAGTATCACTACTTTATTATGAAAATTTTATCCCTTCATCTTATATAGTACATATATCGAATTTGACTGTTAAATATGAACAAGGAACATTGATTTGAGTCCGTGGTTTGTTTACATTCTGCTCTCGTCTTTTTTATACAAGAAAAAAAAATGGGAAGGCCAACAAATCATTAAGAAAAAAAGGCCCACTTGAATGCAAGCTCCTTTAAACAATAGCAAAGAAAGAGCCAAATGTCTGAGACAAATGTCTTGAAACCTCTCTCTTAAATGTAGCCAAGTCGTAGGAAGATGGAAATGCAGAAATAGGCAGGAAGTTCCAGAATTTAGCACAGAGAGGTATTAATGATTGATAATACTGGTTAACTCTTGTATTAGAGAGCTGGACAGAATAGGGATGAGAGGAAGAACAAAGCCTTGTGCAGCGAGGCAGCAAGAGGAGGAGGAGGCATGCAATTCGCAAGATCAGTAGAGTAGTTAACATGAAAATAGCGATAAAAAATAGAAAGAGACGCAACATTTCGGTGGTGAGAAAGAGTCTGAAGACATTCAGTCAGAAGAGGGGAGTTAATGAGACGAAAAGCTTTTGATTCCATCCTATCTAATAAAACTGTGTGAGTGGAATCCCTCCCCAAACATGTGAAGAGTACTTCATACAAGGATGGATAATGCCCTTGTACAGCGTTAGCAGTTGGAGGGGCGAGAAAAACCGGCGGAGATGCCGCAGAACGCCTAACTTCATAGAACCTGTTTTACCAAGAGATGAAATGTGAAGTTTCCAGATTATAAGTAAAAGACAGACCGAGGATATTCAGTGTAGAAAGGGGAGACAGTTGAGTGTCATTGAAGAAGAGGGGATAGTTGTCTGGAAAGTTGTGTCGAGTTGATAGGTTAAGGAATTGAGATTTTGAGGCATTGAACACTACAAATTTTTCTCTGCCCCAATCAGAAATCTAAGGAAAATTAGAACTTAGGCATTCTGTGGCGTCTCTGCGTGATTTGTTAACTTCCTGAAGGATTGGTCGTCTCTGAAAGGACGTGGACAAATGTAAGGTGGTATTATCAGCATAAGGGTGTATAGGGTAAGAATTTTGCGTTAGAAGATCATTAGTAAACAATAGAAAGAGAGTGGGTGACAGGGCAGAGCCCTGAGGAACACCACTCTTAATAGATTTAGGAGAAGAGCAGTGGCCATTTACCACGGCTGCAATAGAACAGTCAGATAGGAAAAACGAGATAAAGTTGGAAAGAGAGAAGGAAAGAAATCGTAGGAGCGCAGTTTTGAAATCAAAGTTTTGTGCCAGACTCTATGAAAAGACTCTATGTCTTACGCGACAACAAAAGTTTCGTCGAAATCTCTAAAAGAGTATGATCAAGAATCAGAAAGGAAAGCCAGAAGATCACTAGTAGAGCAACCTTGATTGAAGCCATACAGGCGATCAGATAAAAGATTGTGATGTGACAGATGTTTGAGAATCTTCCTATTAAGGATAAATAAAAAAAATAAAAAAAATAGACAAGCAAGATATAAAATCTAAAAAGCGGTAGTTTCAGGGATTAGAACAATCATCTTTTGTAGGAACAGGCTGAATGAAGACATACTTCCAGGAAGAAAGCAAGTTATAAATCGATAGACAAAGTTGAAAGAGTTTGACCAGGCAAGGTGCAGTCACCGAAGCACAATTTTTGAGAACAAAAGGAGGGACCCCATCAGGACCATAAGTCTTTCGAGGGTTTAGGGTAGCAAGGGCATGGAAAACATCACTACGAAGAACTTTGGTTGAAGGCATGAAATAGTCAGAGGGAGGAAAGGGAGGGACAAACCCAGAATCATCCAAAGTGAAGTTGTTAGGTTTGAGATAAGAATTCAGATTTAATGACAGATGAGAAGGCAGTGGTACCATCAGGACGAAATAAAGGACGGAAAGATGAAAAAGTAAAGCTACTGGAGACGTTTTTGTCCAGAGGCTAGAAGTCACGAGATGATTAGAGTTTGAAAAATTTTGACATTTTCTATTTATGAGTTCAGCTTCAGAGACAGATGAGATGGCAAGATAAAATAAACGATGGAAAAATGAAAAAGTAAAGCTTTTGCAGACGTTTTTGTTAAGAAGCCAGAAGTCACGAGGGGAGTTAGAGTTTGAAAGATTTTGACATTTTCTATCTATGAAGAAGTGTTTGATAAGTTGAAGAACAGACTTGGCGTGATTCCAGGCAGAAATGTAAACTGCATGAGATTCAAGAGATGGAAGGCTCAAATACCTTTTGTGGCAACCTCTCTATCATGTATAGCACGAGAACAAGCTGTGCTATACCAAGGTTTAGAAGGTTTAGATTGATAAAAAGAATAAGAAATGTATGCCTCTATGCCAGACACTATCACCTCTGTTATGCGTTCAGCACACAGATATGGGTCTCTGACACGGAAACAGTAATTATTCCAGGGAAAATCGGCTTATACTTTCTCAGGTTCCCCCTAACTGGCAGAGGCAATGCGCCAGAGGCACCTCCGCTTTGGGGGACCCTGAGGAGGTATTGGAAAAATATAGAAAGATACAGAAATGTGATTGTGATCGGAGGAGCCCAACTGAGAAGATAGGGTAACTGCATAAGTAGAATGACTAGAGGTAAGGAAAAGATCAAGAATGTTGGGTGTATCACCAAGACGGTCAGGAATTTGAGTAGGGTGTTACACCAGTTGCTCTAGGTCATGGAGGATAGGAAAGTTGAAGGCTAGCTCACCATGATGGTCAGTGAAGAGAGAGAAAAGACAAAGCTGGTGGTGAACATTGAAATCTCCAAGGATTGACACCTCAGTGAAAGGACGGACGGATAGAATGTGGTCCACTTTGGAAGTCGAATAGTTAAAGAATTTACTACAGTCAGAGAAGTTAGAGGAGAGATAGACAGCAGAGATAAATTTAGTTAGAGAGTGACTTTTGAGTCGAAGCCAGATGGTGGAAAACTCAGAAGATTCAAGAGCGTAGGCACGAGAGGAAGTTAAGTAGTTGTGAACATATATGTAACATCCAGCTTTAGAACGAAATTTAGGAAAGAGAAAGTAGGAGGGAGCAGAAAAGGGACTACTGTCAGTTACCTTAGACAGCTGTGTTTTGGTGAGGAAAAGAAGATGAGGTTTAGTAGAGGAGAGATATTGTTCTACAGATTGAAAATTAGATCGAAGACCGCATATGTTGCAGAAGTTAATGAAGAAAAAGTCGAGGAAGGTGTCAAGACAGTTTGGGTCGCCACCGCGAGAGTAGTCCGACCTTGGGACATATCTGATCCCCCTCCTCAGAGAAGGACTCCGAGACTGGATTTGGAGTCACCATTTATTAATTTAGAATTTTAAGTGAAGGGTGTGTATGTGATAATTGTATGTTGCTTTTTGAGAAGAAAGAGAGTTGTTTTTAGAGGGCAGGCTGTGACTGCCCCCTTGAGATGTGAGAGAAAAAAAGGGAAAAGTTCAGCGAGATCACAACTAATTTTAATGGAAAGTTCGCAGCACCCCTTGAACTAGTGCTATTAGACATCGCTGGGAGTAAATCATCGTTTCGGTAGGTGTCTACTACCTGCTATCTACCACGGCAGTACCGTCACAAATCAAACTAAGAGAAGATCATCGCCTGTTACATTATTACCAATTATGACTCCAATTACATGGGGGAACACAAGTGGAACACAAACTGACTGACTTGATTCTGGATCAGACACCACTGTGGAACACCTCTCATCCCAATTGTATTTCCTCATCTTCTAGAGACAACAATCTGCTGTACTGACTGCTTTCTTCTCTTTTAGCTAACTATTTTCGTGTCCACATCTTCCTCTTCTGGTGTTGTTTTATTAGTTCTTCTTGCAAAGCAAGTACACACACTCCTAGTGGTAAAATAGTTCGGTTAATGACATCAATGCTTGGTGATTTCGCTTCTGTTGTGTTTGTCTTTTAGTCCCGCTGCCGCGCATGGCGTTGTTGTCTATCTTGAGATGCTGTGTGCTATTATTTCCCGCGACGTCTTGTCGAACATGCTGTCACATGACGCGATTTCGCAGGAAAAGAGCGACCGTGTGATGCGGGCTTAAGAATGAAAAGCTCCAATAATCAGTACAAGAGCCGTCTTGCCACAACCAAATGCAGATCAAAGTACTTATTCCATGGAAGATCATTAATAACGTAATGGGACTTGAGGTTGTAGAAGATAATACTCTCAGTTCAATTATCATCAACAAATTAAAACCTGCTGATAAGCACTACCATCCTGACTTTTTCTCACCTGCTGAACGAATTCTGGTGTCCGCTGGCGTTCGATGCTGAGGGGTGACCACTTGGGGAGCGTGACGGTGGACTTCCTTGGTGAAGAGAGTGTTGATCCAAAGTCACCTTGCCGTCATGGGCGGCAAGCGCTTCAAGGGACAGCTGCTGGCGTTCGGGGCTGGCTGGGGTGAGATGAGTTGAATGAGAAGTAATGTGCTCAGGAGAGTGAATTGACAGGCGAGGACTGAGGGCTGGAGAAGCTTGTGGAAGGTAAAGACCTGTCGATGACGGTTGACTATAATAAATGGAAGGCTGTGTGTAGTGTGGGTCGTTGGGGGTGACTGAAAAGTGGTTGGGGGGTGCCTGGGAGTGAGAGGCATGATGTTCTGAGTTAGAATAATTAGAGGAGAAAGCCTGAGTCAAGAGAAATGAAAGGGGGGAGGAGGATGAGGGTGACTGAGCAAAAAGAGCCTGGTGTTGCTGATTTGGGAGCACGTAGTGAGCGGGTTGTTGCTGTGATGGAGATGGAAAGGCAGAAGAGGACTGGGAGACGGTCTTTTGTGGGAGGGAATAGTAGGTTGGAGAAGAGAGGGAGTGGGAAAGGTTGGAAGTAATGTGATGAGAATGAGCGCGTAAGTGTTCTGAGGGCATCTCGTCGGTGGACTTCTGGATCACTGCTGGTTTAGGTGGTTTCTGCAGTGACGCTACATTATCGTCTGCAGTCATGGTTGGGGACGCTAGGCTGGCTAGACTTTCCCGGCCATGTGCAATGCTTTCCTCGTGACCAGGGAGGTCTTGGATAGACCCTTCCTCACCATGAGCTGGTTGGTCTGTATGGTGGTGTGTACCGCGACCTGGCTCTTCCTGGCTGATTATCTCATGCTCAGTGTATTCTTGGCCATGTATATCTATCTCTGCAACTTTTTGGGGTCGTGGTATTTGCTGATCAGAGAAAAAACTGTCCTGAGTGTCTGCCTGGCTGGTGGTGGCTCGTCCATGTTCATACTGAACTTTTGTTCCACCAGACGAGGCTTGATTCCCAGCAAACATCTGCGGTTGCTCAGGATGAGCGTGTGACGGTAATGGGGTTTGTTGGGTGGGTGTTGAAGGGTAAGAGGCTAAAGTTGGTGCCGGCTCAGGAGCGGGTGATAGAGTTGGAGGTGTTGCTGCAGTCTCCCTGGAAATGAGGTGACCGTAGAGCTGTGTCAGGTAAGACATGGTGGCGTCATCAAACACCTCGTAACCGGCATCCTCAAGACTGACGCACACGCCCCTTAATGTTTGCAGCGCCAGGGAATACCACGTCTGAGAGGGACACACGCCGCGCATCTGTTGGAAGAAAACATGAATGAAGAGAGAGAGAGAGAGAGAGAGAGAGAGAGAGAGAGAGAGAGAGAGAGAGAGAGAGAGAGAGAGAGAGAGAGAGAGAGAGAGAGAGAGAGAGAAGTAAAATCGTTTATTGGAACACTTCTTAGTAATTTATTTCCAAACATAAAGCGAGCATTCCATACACACAGTAGGTCACTTATCCATACAGCTGTCCTGCCAGTGTTCTAAAGCACAGGGAGGAGTATTATTTATTTATTATTTTCATAAGAAATCTGTTCATAAATCTAATACACAGCTCTATTTAAAAAATACAAAATCATGAATACATGATTTTGTCATGTGACGGTGTCGCAGTAAAAATGTCCCGGAAGTGTCTTGCTCATCTGAGCATGCGTGGGTGGCCTATGCACTGCCAGACGCACGAGGAGTCAGGACAAGATTTACTAAGCATACTGCGCATGCGTGAGCAACATGTCATACTGCACCATCATGTACAGGGATAAATACATGTATTTTCCAAATTCTTTCGTCGTATATAGTCAAATAAATATATATTAAAATTCAAATGATTGGCAAATAAACAGGTCATTAATATCACGAATGAATAAATATTTCCATTTCAAGCATGATGATTCCCCCAGATCGAACAGTTGTCACTTAGTGGAATCAACGAGAGGATTTTTAGGAGATATGGAGTGTTTTAAAGGAGTAGAGAAATGAAGGAATAAAAATTAGGAGTTCTTCGTAAAGTCGAGACATGGTCAAACCCCCTCCCAAACTCTGCAAACTCTTGATTTAATGCCCATGGAATTGGCAAAAGGGTAACATAAAAATGAGGCCCACGAGGGGAGACGAGAAGCGACGGGGAGCTGCGACGCCGACTCGAGCCTTACGTGCATAGGCCACCCATGCATGCGCAGATCCCGGTAAGCGGCGAGGCAAATGGGCTAGTCTCTTAATGTGTAGCCACTGTTCACCTAGCAGTAAATAGGTACGGGATGTAACTCGAGGGGTTGTGGCCTTGCTTTCCCGGTGTGTGGAGTGTGTTGTGGTCTCAGTCCTACCCGAAGATCGGTCTATGAGCTCTGAGCTCGCTCCGTAATGGGGAAGACTGGCTGGGTGACCAGCAGACGACCGAGGAGGTAGATCACACACCTGACCCAGCTGGTAGCACTTGCCATCCTCAGTTGAGGGGACGAAGGGTAAGTCGTTAGGACCACGACGAAGGTTCCTGCCGCCGCACGGGT
>NW_025541704.1:207350-217350 GCF_017591435.1 Portunus trituberculatus
TTCTATCTTCTCCATTGAGCTCCTCCGATCATAATCTCATGTTTATCTTGTCTTATTTCTCCAATGCCACATCAAGATCCCCTGAAAGCAGAGGTGCAGCTGACGTTTTGCCTCTGCCAGTTGGGGGTACCTGAGGAGGCATTTTGCTGAATTTTTTTTCTTCCGTATCAGAGACCTGTCTCTGTATGCTGAGCATATAACAAAGGTGATAGTGTCAGGCATGGAGGTGTACATTGCTCACTCTTTCTCATAACCTAAACTTTCAAAACCTTAAATGAACATACACTGTCCTTGCGCTACACATGATACACAAATGAAAATTGAGCCCCGTATCACCTGAATCCCATGCACTACATGAATTATTTTCTTTTTTATATGTTATGGCCTATAACGCCTGTAGGCATACTTGAAGAGTATATGTGGGATGTGCTGTTAAGCTTCCACCCATTAGTGGCACAGGCAATTATATTTATAGTGCCACAGGCAATTTTATTTATAGTGGCACCCATATTATTGCCCATATCACCACCCAATCGCATCTTTGGTGTAACTAGCTAGAACCTGGGTATCATGGTGACATGTAGGTAACTTTAAACCACTCGACAAATGATCCCACTCTCACCACCTTATCCACTATGCCACCGCCTCCCTGCCAAGTCTAGTTTCCAACTTGCAAAACACTCCTTCATTGGAAGAAAATTTAAAAATTTTTTCGAGATCAAAGTCCCCTGGAGACTTATAGGATCTGTAACTTTACTTTTTTATCTTTCCAAGGTGCAAGCTTCCGAACTTGCACCTTGCCTGGCCAAACTCTTTCAACTATGTCTATCGACTTCGACCTTTCCTTCTTGCTGAAACTTTGCCTACATTCAGCCTGTTCCTAGTAAGGGTGACCGTTCTAATCCCTCAAACTACCGCCCTATAACTTTAATTTCTTGCTTGTCTAAAGTTTTTAAATTTATCCTCATTAGGAAGATTCTTAAACATCTGACACTTCACAATCTTCTATCTGATCGCCAGTATGAAACATTTGAAACATTTGAAACATTTGAAACATTTCATTATCCATACAACTGAATAGTAGATATATGTATACAATCACAAAATAATCATTATAATTTTTGGAGAGCTTTTTTAAAGCAAAGCTTTTTGGGCAACAATAAGAAAAAAAGGAAAAAATAAAGAAAAAACTAAGGAAATTGACACTATAAAACAGTAGTTAATGTACAGGATCATGAATAATTTAAATTAGTTTACATAAAGTAATACCTAGTAATAATAATGAATTAGTAATGGTACTAGTAATGATATTAATAGTAACAGTATGGCAATGATAGTAATAATAACATTGAATACAGAATATCATAGTATTGATGATAACAATATTAAAAAGAGTTGAGAATTGATTGCAACAATGCTTATAAACATTACATGAGTGTTGAAGTTGAAATGATAAGTAGATAGTATATATTTTTTATATCTATTCTTAAATGTGTTGAGTGATGGAGCATCTTGAATTTGTTGTAGAATAGTGTTTCATATTAAAGGTCCTAGATAAGCTGCTGAATGTTCAAACTTAGGAAGACGATGGAGGGGCAGTCTTAGATTATCACGGTGACGGGTACTAAAATTTTGAGATTGAAGAAGGTTGCCTCCATCTGTTTTACTTAAATATATAAATGTGGCTATCGCAAGGTTAGTTATATCATTTAGTTTTAGCAGCCTGGTTTGTTTCAAAAGCGGTTTTGTATGCTCTAAATAACTGCTATTCGTTATAATTTTGAGTCTTCTTCAATTGTAAATGAATTAAGTGGGATAAGGAAGGCAGGGTATGTGGTACACCATATATGGTTACAATAGGTTAATAGATAATAGATATGGGCATAATAGACATATTTCATAACATCCAAGGGCATAAGATCTTTGATTTTGTATGATAAGGCTATATGTCTTGAAAATTTCAGTATTAAATGATTTATGTGAATTTGAAAAGCAAAGAATCATCATTAAAGACAACAAAGAAATTAATCTTATTATTTTTAGTAATTATTTGATTATTTATATGCATTCTGGTGATCTCGCTATCCTTACTTATCCTCTTTTCGAGATTTCGGTGAAACTTTTGCTGTCGCGTAAGACATCAAAAGCTTCTGCTAGAGTCTGG
Source organism: Portunus trituberculatus (assembly GCF_017591435.1). Taxonomy (NCBI): domain Eukaryota; kingdom Metazoa; phylum Arthropoda; class Malacostraca; order Decapoda; family Portunidae; genus Portunus; species Portunus trituberculatus. Next base: position 209,515 of record NW_025541704.1, read on the forward strand.
CGCAAAGCTTTGATCTCAAAATTGCCTTCCTGCGGTTTCTATCCGTCTCTCTGCAACATTATCTCAAGTTCTCTTTCCGACCGTTCTATTGCAGCCGTGGTAAACGGCCACTGTTCTACTCGTAAATCTATTAACAGTGGTGTTTTTCATGGTTTTATCTTGTCACCCACTCTCTTTCTATTATTCATTAGTGATCTTCTTAACCAAACTTCTTGTCCTATCCACTCTATCCACTTTTCAGAGACGACCAAACCTTCAAGAAGTCAACAGATCACACAAGGACTTCACAGAACACCTGACTTCTGATCTTTCTAGAATTTCTGATTGGGGTGAAGAAAACTTAGTTGTGTTTAATGCCTCAAAAACTCAATTCCTTTATCTATTAACTCGATACAACCTTCCAGACAACTATCCCTTCATCTTCAATGACACTAAACTGTTTCCCTCTTCTGCATTGAATATCCTCGGTCTATCTTTTACTCATAATCTAAGTTAGAAACTTCACAAATCATCTCTTGATAAAACAGCTTCAAAGAAGTTAAGCAAGCGTTCTTAGGTGTCTCCGCCAGTTTTTCTCGCTCCTCCATCTGCTAACCCTGTACAAGGACCTAATCCGTCCTTGTATGGAGTACTCTTTGCATGTTTTATTAGATAGGGTGGAGTCAAAAGCTTTTCGTCTCATCTGGCTGTCTTCACCCTCTTTCTCACCGCTGAAATGTTGCATATCTTTCTATCTTTTATCACTATTGTTATGCTAACTACTCTTCTCATTTTGCTATGTGCATGCCTCCCCACCTGCGGCCTCTCCGCCCCTCATTCTCTCACCCCTATTCTGTCCAATTCTACAGTCTAATGTAAGAGTTAATCAGTACTCTCAATCATTCATACATTTATCTGGAAAATTCTGGAGTTCTCTGCCTGCTTCTGTATTTCGATCTTCCTTCGATTTGACTTCTTTTCAAAGGGAGGCTTCATCTGTTTCTTAAACTGAAGGCTTCTCTCGAACTTTTATTAAAAATTCTATCTTGGATGGTTCTGAGGTTGTTCCTCCCTCTCCTTCCCCTCTAATTATTTCATGTCACTGATTAAAATTCTTCTCAATGATGTTTTCCATGCCCTATCTGGCTAAACCCTCGGAAACCTTATATACTTGATAGGGTCCCTCCTATGGCTGTCGAAAACTGTGCTCCCGTGCCTGCACCTTGCCTGGTCAAACTCTATCAACAATCTTTATCATCTTCTACATTTCTTCTTGCTAAAAGATTGCCTGTATTGAGCCTGCTCCTAAAGTGGGATGACCGTTTTAATCCCTCAAATTATTGCACTATTGCTTTAAACTCCTGCTTATCCAAAGTTTTTTTTTTTTAATATATGCTCAATAAAAAGATTTTGAAATATCTGTCACTTCTTATCCGATCGTCAGTTTGGCTTCCGTAAAAATCACTCTACTGGTGATTTTCTGTTTTTCCTTACTGAATCTTGGTCATCCCTTTTTAGAGATTTTGGTGAAGGCTTTTGTTGTTCCCTTAGAGTTTTTAGACAAATCAAAAGCTTTTGATGGAGTCTGGTCTAAACCTTTAATCTCCAAAATATCCTTCTACGGCTTCTACTCTTCTCTATGCAACTTCATCTTAAGTTTCCTCTCTCGCATTTCTATTGCTGCTGTGGAAGATAGCCACTGTTCTTTTCCTAGACCTAAATCTTCTACTTGATCACCAGTATGGCTTCCATTAAGACCACTCTATTGGTGATCTTCTGGCTTTAATTAGTGAGGATTGCTCATGTTCTTTTAAATATTTTGGTAAAATTTTTGCTGCTGCCTTTGGCATATCAAAAGCTTTTGAAATGTTTAAGGCTTTGATCTCCAAACTATCCTCCTACGGCTTCTATACTTCACTCTGCAACTTCATCTCAAGTTTCCTCTCCGACCTTTCTATTGTTGCTATGGTACAGATGGCCACTGTTCTTCTATTAAATTTGTTAGCAGCGGTGTTCGTCAGGGTTCTATCCTGTCACCCACTCTCTTCCTATTATTTATTAATTATCTAAACCGCACTTCTTAATGATCCACTCTTACGCTGATGATACCACCTACACTTTTCCACGTCCTTTCAGAAATGATCAACAATTCATGAGGTCAACGGATCATGTAGGGACGTCAGAGAACGCTTGACTTCTTATACTTCTAAACTTTCTGATTGAGACAGAAAACTTAGTTTTCTTGGGCGGCTCAAAAATTCAATTTCTCCATCTATCAACTCGACACAACGTTCCAGAAAACTATTCCGTCTTCTTCGATGACACACAACTGTCACCCTCTTTTACAATGAACATCCTCGATCTGTCCTTTACTTAAAATTTAAAATGAAAAAAGCACATCTCTTCTCCAGCTAAAACAATTTTATGAAATTACACTTTTGAGTCGTCTCCACCAGTTTTTTTTCCTCCCAACCCCAACTGCTAACTTTGTACATGGACCTTATCTGCCCATATATGGACTTAACATACATGGTAGTTCCACGCACTCTATTTTATTAGATAGGGTGGAATCAAAAGCTTTTCATCTTATCAAATTCCTGATCTTCTGACAGATTATCTTCAGCCATTTTCTCACCGCCACAATGTTGCATCTTTTGGTATCTTCTATCATTATTTTCATGTTAACTGCTCTTCTGATTTGGTAACTGAATGCCTCCCCTCCTCCCACGGCCTCGCTGCACAAGACTTTCTTCTTTCTCTCGCTCCTAATCTGTCCATCTATCTAATGCAATAGATAACCACCCTCAATAATTCACCCCTTTCTCTGGTAAACTCTGGAACTCCCTAACTGCTTTTGTATTTTTCATTTTTCTATGACCTCAACTCATGTAAAAGAGAGGTTTCAAGACATTTATGCCTTTCTTCTGGCGAACTTTCTCGGACCTGCAGGGTACTGATATTCCAAGTGGGCCTTTTTTGTTTAAACTTATATATATATATATATATATATATATATATATATATATATATATATATATATATATATATATATATATATTCATATATATGTTCATTGTAATCATTGATCTCAGCATGAATTTCTTGACATACTGCGAAGGCACAGTTGTACAATCATTGATCTTCATATCTCCTTTTTTCACTTTAAATGAGATCACTGATTAGGGGACCAAGGATATTGTGCAAACTACACTATATAACACAGATGTAATAAGGTAGAGTTTTCACTAATCCAACTTCTTAGAATATCATTGTTTGCACACGTAATACTTTTAACTGAGTTGTCGAGATTCGAGCGAATAACTCTTCTTGTGTTGGAATCTCCTAAGAGAAAATACGTAGAGTTAGAAGTAATGCTTTCCGCAGCTTTTTGTACTTTATCTTTGTTCGTTTCTACTGTTCCAACTCGTTAATTTGTTTTTCTTTTATGCAAGAGGGAATAACTGGCTAAGGGCAACATAAAACAAAAGAGGATCCACTTAGTTGCCAATCGCTTTGCAGGTCCAAGAGAGTTAGACAAAAAAAAAAAAAAAAAAAAAAGGAATAAGTGTTTTGAAACCTCCCTCTTAAATAGAGTCAAGTCATAAGAGGTTAAGAATACATAAGCAGGTAGGGAGTTCGAGAGCTTACCAGAAAAAGATATGAATGATCGAAAGTTCTGGATAACTCTTGCATTATTAAGTTGGACAGAGTAGGGTACTCCAATTTACCATGCTTCGGAGTCCCCTTCTGGTAGGGTGACCAAAAATGTCCCCAGCTCGGACGCCTCTTTCTCGGTGACGACCACAAATGCCTTGACACCTCCCTCAACTTTTTCTACATTAACGTCTGCAACATTCGCGGTTTTAGATCTAATTTTCAATCTATGCAACACCACCTCTCCTCTACTAAACCTCATCTTTTCCTCACCGAAACACAGCTGTCAGAGGCTGACAGTGGCCCATTCTCTGTTCCCTACTACTTTCTCTATTCTTATTTTCGTTCCAAAGCTGGATGTTGCGTCTATGTACGCAACGATTTAACTTGCTCTTGTGCCCACGCTCTTGAATCTTCCGAGTTTTCCACCATCTGGCTTCGACTCAACAGTCACTCTCAAACTAAATTCATCTGTGCTGTTTATCTCTCCCTAACTCTTCTGACTATAGTAATTTCTTCGACTACTTAACTTCTAAAGTGGAGCACATTCTGTCCCTCTACCCTTTCGCTGAGATTTCCATTCTTGGAGATTTCAATGTTCACCACCAGCTTTGGCTTTCCTCTCCTTCACTGACCACCCTGGTGAACTAGCCTTCAACTTTGCTATCCTCCATGACCTAGAGCAACTGGTGCAACACCCTACTCGTATTCCTGACCGTCTTGGAGACACGCCCAACATTCTTGATCTCTTCCTCACCTCTAACCCTTCTGCTTATGCTGTCACCCTTTCATCTCCGTTGGGCTCCTCCGATCACAATCTCATTTCTGTATCTTGTCCTATTTTTCCAATCCTCCGCAGGATCCCCAAAGCGAAGGTGCCTCTGGCGTTTTGCCTCTGCCAGTTGGGGGACCTGAGGAGGTGATTTTCCTGGAATGATTATTGCTTCCGTGTCAGAGACCCATCTCTTTGTGCTGAACGCATAACAGAGGTGTTAGTATCTGGCATGGAGGCGTACATTCCTCATTCTTTTCTCAACCTAAACCTTCTAAACCTTGGTTTAACTCAGCCTGTTCTCGTGCTATACATGATAGAGAGGTTGCCCACAAAAGGTACTTGAGCCTTCCATCTCCTGAATCTCATGCACTTTATATCTCTGCCCGGAATCATGCCAAGTCTGTTCTTCAACTTGCCAAACACTCTTTCATAAATAGAAATGTCAAAATCTTTCAAACTCAAACTCTCCTCGTGACTTCTGGCATCTAGCCAAAACATCTCAAATAACTTCACTTCTTCATCTTTCCTCCTTTATTTCATCCTGATGGCACCACTGCCATCTCTTCTGTCTCTAAAGCTGAACTCTTTTCTCAAACCTTTGCTCACAACTCCACCTTGGACGATTCTGGGCTTGTCCTCCCTCTCCTCCTCCCTCTGACTATTTCATGTCTACAATCAAAATTCTTCGTAATGATGTTTTCCATGCCCTTGCTGGCCTAAACCCTCGGAAGGCTTATGGACCTGATGGGGTCCCTCCTATTGTTCTCAAAACTGTGCTTCTGTGCTTGCACCTTGCCTGGCCAAACTCTTCCAACTTTGTCTATCGACTTCTACCTTTCCTTCCTGCTGGAAGTTCGCCTACATTCAGCCTGTTCCTAAAAAGGGTGACCGTTCTAACCCCTCAAACTACCGTCCTATAGCTTTAATCTCTTGCTTGTCTAAAGTTTTGAATCTATCCTGAATAGGAAGATTCTCAAACATCTGTCACTTCACAATCTTCTGTCTGATCGCCAGTATGGCTTCCGTCAAGGTCGCTACTGGTGATCTTCTGGCTTTCCTTACTGAGTCTTGGTCATCCTCTTTAGAGATTTCGGTGAAACTTTTGCTGTTGCGTTAGACATATCAAAAGCTTTTGATAGAGTCTGGCATAAAGCTTTGATTTCAAAACTGCCCTCCTACGGCTTCTATCCTTCTCTCTGCAACTTTATCTCAAGTTTCCTTTCCGACCGCTCTATTGCTGCTGTGGTAGACGGCTACTGTTCTTCTCCTAAACCTATTAATAGTGGTGTTCCTCAGGGTTCTGTCCTGTCACCCACTCTCTTTCTATTATTCATTAATGACCTTCTTAACCAAACTTCTTGCCCTATCCACTCCTACGCTGATGATACCACCCTACATCTTTCCACGTTCTTTCAGAGACGTCCAACCCTTCAGGAAATCAACAGATCACGCGGGACGCCACGGAACGCCTGACTTCCGATCTTTCTAAGATTTCCGATTGGGGCAGAGAAAATCTAGTAGTTTTCAATGCCTCAAAACTCAATTCCTCCATCTATCAACTCGACACAACCTTCCAGACAACTATCCCTCTTCTTCAATGACACTCAACTGTCTCCTCTTCCACAATGAATATCCTCGGTCTGTCCTTTGCTCATAATCTTAACTGGAAACTTCACATCTCATCTCTTGCTAAAACAGCTTCTATGAAGTTAGGTGTTCTGAGGCGTCTCCGCCAGTTTTTCTCGCCCTCCAACTGCTTACTCTGTATAAGGGCCTTATCCGTCCCTGTATGGAGTACTCTTCGCATGTTTGGGGGTTCCAGTCACACAGTTTTGCTTGATAGGGTGGAATCGAAAGCTCTTCGTCTCATCAACTCCCCTCCTCTGACTAACTGTCTTCAATCTCTTTCACCGCCAGAAATGTTGCATAACTTTCTATCTTTTATCGCTCTTTTCATGCTAACTGTTCTACTGATCTTGCTAACTGCATGCCTTCCCTCCTCCTGCTGCCTCGCTGCACAAGGCTTTCTTTTTCCTCTCATTCTGTCAAACTCTGCAACGCAAAAGTTAACCAGTACTTTCAATCATTCATACCTTTCGCTGGTAAACTCTGGAACTCCCTCCCTGCATCTGTATTTCCGACTTCGTACGACTTGTCTTCTTTTAAGAGGGAGGTATCGAGTCATTTGCTCTCTAATCTTGGCTGACGTTTTTCTCTTTTGTAGCGAGCCAGCACTCAAGTGGGCCTTTTTTTTTAATCTTTTTTTTTTTTTTTTTGCCCTTGGTTGGTTCTCTTCCCTTCTTTAAAAAAAGGGGGATGAGAGGAAGCCTACCTCACTACCTTGTGTAGTGAGGCCGCAGGAGGGGAGGAAGCATGGAGTTAACAAGATCAGAAAAGCAGTTAGCAAGAAAATAGTGCTAGAAGATAGCAATGGATGCAACATTCCGGCAGTGAGAAAGAGGCTGAAGACAGCCAGTCAGAGGAGGGGAATTGATAAGACGGAAAGCTTTTGATTCCATCTTATGAATTAAAGTTCTGTGAGTAGAACCCTTCCCCAAGACATGCGAAGAATATTCCAGACATGGGTGGATAAGACCCTTGTACAGAGTTAGCAGTTCGGGAGGGGATGAGAAATACAGCCTCAGAACATTACACTTCATAGAACCTGTTTTAGTAAGTGATGAGCTGTGAAGTTTCTAGTTTAGATTATATGTAAAGGACAGACCGAGGATATTCAATGTAGAAGAGGGGGACAAATTAGTGTCATTGAAGAAGAGGCGATAGATGTCTGGAAGGCACTGTCAAGTTGATTGATGGAAGAATTGAGTTTTTGAGAACACTACGAAGTTTTCTCTGCCTCAATCAGAAATCTTAGAAAGATCAGAAGTCATGCGTTCTGTGGCGTTCCTGTGTGATCTGTTGAATTTCTGAAGGGTTGGTTGTCTCTGTAAAGACGTGGAAAAGTGTAGGATGGTATCATAAGCATAGAATTGAATAAAGCAAGAGGTTTGATTAAGAAGATCACTGAAATGTAATAAGAAGAGAGTGGGTAACACAACACAGGCATGAGGAACACCACTGTTAATGGATGTAGGAGATGACCAGTGGCCGTCTACCACAACAGCAATAGAAAGGTGGACGAGAAAGCCAAGACCAAGACTCAGTAGGAAAGCCAGAAGCTCGCCAGTAGAGTGGTCTTGACGGAAGCCATACTGGCGATCAGATAAAAGATTGTGAAATGGTAGATATTTAAGAATCTTCCTGTTGAGGATAGATTCAAAGAGTTTAGACAAGCAAAAGATTAAAGCTACAGCCAGGTAGTTTGAGGGATTAGAACGGTCAACCTTTTTAGGAACAGGCTGAATTCAGACAAACTTCCAGCAAGAAGGAAAGGTAGAAGTCGATTGACAGAGTTGAAAGAGTTTTGA
>NW_025541704.1:222350-227350 GCF_017591435.1 Portunus trituberculatus
AGCGGGAATATTATTATTATTATTATTATTATTATTATTATTAGTAGTAGTAGTAGTAGTAGTAGTAGTAGTAGTAGTAGTAGTAATGGTAGTAGGAGTTATTGTTGTAGTATTAGTAATAGAAGTAGTAGTAGAAGCAGTAATAATAGCAAACATTACGATAATCCAACTAATGACATCTATAAACTTAGAATACCGTTTTTATGGGAAATTAACACGTGTAGGAAGAGGATAGAATGGTCCACAATCTGCCACCAAAACCGAAACTTCTATCCTAATTTTACTTCATATGGGCATCTGTTCACTTAGATTGAATAGCAACATCGCGAGTATTACGGGAATCACATTTTAATAGACAAGAAGTTAGAGGAAAGCACGAAGAAAGAAAGAGGACAGTATAATAGTTACTATGCAGTGAAACTAATTAAAGGACAAAGGAAATAGATAAGATGAGTGAATACGAAAGAGTCACAAATTAAGAAAAGAAGAATGATTAACTAGAAAAAAATCCATGCGAGAAATTCAAGGGTAACATAAAGTGATTGTAAAGAGAAACAGACAAAAGATGGAGATGTATGGGATGACGCAGAGAAGAGGTACAAAATAGAGTGACAGAAAATAAAGTAACTCACCCATGTAGTGACCGAGCGAAGTGGGTATTGGCGGGTTGGGGCCGAACTGAGGTGGGGTTTGTTGTTGGGGTTGTAGGGATGGTGGTTGCGATTGATGTTGTTGTGGTGACTGCGGTAATGACGATGGTGAAGATGACATTGGCGCCTTATAAGTAACCTGTCAAAGGAGACAAGTGGCGAGGCTCCGTCCATTGAGCGTTTCATACAGACAGACAGACAGACAGACACACACACACACACACACACACACACACACACACACACACACACACACACACACACACACACACACCGCGTAGTGTAGTGATTAGCACGCTCGACTCATAATCGAGAGGGCAGGGTTCGAGTCCCGGGAAGCGGCGAGGCAAATGGGCAAGCCTCTTAATGTGTGGTCCCTCTTCACCTAGCAGTAAATAGGTACGGGATGTAACTTGAGGGGTTGTGGCCTCGCTCTCCCGGTGTGTGGAGTGTGTGATGTGGTCTCACTCGTACCTCAAGATCGGTCTATGAGCTCTGAGCTCGCTCCGTAATGGGGAAAACTGGCTGGGTAACCAGCAGACGACCGAGGTGAATTACACACATAGTGTACGGGTCGCATGCTTGGCTCACAACCGAGAGGGTCCGGGTTCGAATCCAGGAAAGTGGCGAGGCAAATGGGCAAGCTTCTTATTGTGTAGACCCTGTTTACCTAGCAGTAAATAGGTACGGGATGTAACTCGAGGGGTTGTGGCCTCGCTTTCCTGGTGTGTGGAGTGTGTTGTGGTCTCAGTCCTACCCGAAGATCTGTCTCTATGAGCTCTGAGCTCCCTCCGTAATGGGGAAGACTGGCTGGGTGACCAGCAGACGACCGTGGTGATGGTGAATGACTTAGACACAGACACGGACACACACACACACAGACACACACACATGCATACCCACAAACACACACACACGCACACACGCCCGGTAGCTCAGTGGTTAGAGCGCTGGCTTCACAAGCCAGAGGACCGGGGTTCGATTCCCCGGCCGGATGGAGATATTTGGGTGTGTCTCCTTTCACGTGTAGCCCCTGTTCACCTAGCAGTGAGTAGGTACGGGATGTAAATCGAGGAGTTGTGACCTTATTGTCCCGGTGTGTGGTGTGTGCCTGGTTTCAGGCCTATCCGAAGATCGGAAATAATGAGCTCTGAGCTCGTTCCGTAGGGTAACGTCTGGCTGTCTCGTCAGAGACTGCAGCAGATCAAACAGTGAACTACATACACACACACACACACACACACACACACACACACACACACACACACACACACACACACACACACACATATATATATATATATATATATATATATATATATATATATATATATATATAAAAGATAGATGCACACACACACACACCACACACACACACACACACTTACAAATATACTGTATATATATATATATATATATATATATATATATATATATATATATATATATATATATATATATATATATATATACACACACACACACACACACACACACACACACACACACACACACACACACACACACACACACACAAGCTCACACACACACACACACACACACACACACACACACACACACACACACACACACACACACACACACACACACACACACACACACACACACACACACACACACACACACACACACACACACACACACACACACACACACAGACACACTACTCACAGCAGCATCAGGGAGTATCTGGTATTCTTGGGCAGGAGGTATCACTACTCCAAGGATAAGGAGACTGAGGACGCGCTTTTCCATTGCGCAAGTATGACTCCGAGTCTTGTCCTGCAGACTGCTTATTTTCCCTTCACAACCGCCTTGAAACGCCCTCTTCCGGCACTGACAATGGTTAGTACTTCTAACGTGCTTCGGAGTCAACGATAGAGTAACAATAAGTCATTCTCTTGAGTCGTATTTTCACTGCACTCATAAAACTACAGAGGAGATCGTGTGGCTATGAGAATTTGGGAAGAACTGGAGGGTCCTACGGTGTGAGAGAGGATCCCGATAGTGACAGCCCAAGATTAGCTGTGTGGTCTCCTCGCGCTGATCTTACTGTCTGCCCCGATCCTCTTTTTGCTGAGAACCTGTATGGCGAGTTAGTCGGCCGAGATGGAGTATCTTTTCTTTTCCTACATTTATTTTCTGCTGCTTTAAATGGGGATAACATACAAGTGAGTGATGCCAATGCGGATGCTGGAGTGCTGTTGGTGATGTATGGGCGGTGGTGATCAAGCAGCGGGATGATTGTGATGGCTTGTGATGGTTGTCTTATGGGGAGTAAGGTGAGAGCTCCATCATCAGTGCACACATTGATACTAAGAGGTCAAACTGACGTAGCAAGATAATTGTAGAGTATAAAAAAGAAAATCTAATGTTATAATCTAAAAAACTCAAGCATTATGCGTGAATATATATATATATATATATATATATATATATATATATATATATATATATATATATATATATATATATATATATTCTTGAATATATATATGTATATATATATATATATATATATATATATATATATATATATATATATATATATATTCTTGAATATATATAATGTATATATATATATATATATATATATATATATATATATATATATATATATATATATATATATATATATATATATATATATATATATATATATGTATGTATACGCTTGAATGATTCCTTGTTAGTAAAGCCATTATCTAGTCTTATAAGCTCCCCTTAAACCCTTTTTAAACATAAGATTTGTTTTATTTTTCCATCATCAATATTCATTAGAGATCACTGTGAATAATAAATACCTATGAAATTTAGAACTCTTGAAAATTGCCATAAAATATTTGATAATAAAACATTAAGTAAGGTGTTACATGTGTTATCTTTGTTTTCTTCTTGATTTTTTAAAAATTCTATTTAATTTTCATTACCAACTTTTTTTTTAACACATTTTTGTGTTTTAGAAAAAAACAACAACTCAAGATTCACTAAAACTGTTATCGGGTATTTATTAAGGACTTGTTATTTTCGGTTTTCCCTGAGTCTCCTCCACTTGTCTGTTGATTTGAGGAAAGAGGCGTGTGAGGCAGCGCGTAAAATGGCATCCAGTCTAGCCTCACCTGAGGGTGGGACAGGAGAGTATGGGCCAGTGAATCTCAGCAGTTACTCTCTCAGTGTTACCACATGTTGGCTTCTGGCAGCTTCCTTAATGTTCATTTGTTTCCTGAAGCAAGAAATAAATCACCTTGTAGTTTTCCTGAGACGAGAGCGTTTTACTTGTTAATCTTATTTAGCGTGATAGTTGGTATTCACACACACACACACACACACACACACACACACACACACACACATTCACTGACACATAGGAGTTCCCAACCCTACACTTGGTGACTTACCCGGATGTCGGCTGCGTCAGTCTCACGTAAAAAAAAATAATAAATAAAAAATAAACTTCTCTCCCCCGCAACCCGCTCTACCCGGTGAGCCTTGGACGAGACTTTTAAGGCGCGGTCACACGAGCGGGCGGATCGTGAATGACGCAGCAAGAAGGCGTGAGTTCCGTGTCCCACCCGCCCCCTCCCAACGCCTTAGGAGCGTTTCACTCTGGATGCGAGACACGCCACGCACGCGGTGTGAAGCTGCATGGTTTACAATCGCCTCAGTGTATTTCTAATGACTATGTTCACACCGGATGCAAAGCTATATATAGAACACACAACCAACACGCCGCTCGCATAGCTTCCAAGACTTGTGGGTAGGCGATTTTTTCTGGCCATAGCTTCAATGACTCATGCCCCCATTGCACGTCCGCCTTTGTGCTCTCTCGTCTCTAGAGTCCCTCGGGCCTCGCATATACGCATAGCTCTCGGTGTGAACACGCTTATAGTAAACAAAGTCAGCCCGCCTCGGCGGTATAGTCCATCTCGCCTGGCATCGCATCTGGTGTTTTTATGTTATGGCCTATAACGCCTTTATGTTCACTTCAAGAGTATGGGAAGCACTGTTCAGCTCCCAGCCATTAGCGGCGCAAGCAATTTTGTTTATAGTGGTAACCATATTAGGCCCATATCACCTGCCCAAACGCATCTTTGGTGTAAGGCAATTACACCTCAACCGAGAATTGGACATAATGGTAATATGTAGGTAACTTTAAACCACTGAACAAATGAGAAAGATTTAGGACGGCATGGACGTCTGGCAAATCCCACGCTCACCACCTTATCCATTATCCCCTGGTGTGAAACAGCCTTTAGTCTTCGGAGCAGAACCGGCAAGGGTGGAGTTAATTGTGCAGGGAGGAACAAAAAAAAAAAAAAAAAAAAAAAA
>NW_025541704.1:237684-260184 GCF_017591435.1 Portunus trituberculatus
CGTACACACAAACATTTAAGTCTTTTGCTTCATTAAATAACTCCTCTAAATTTTGTTTGCTGATCACATATTTTTGCCTGATCTGTCTTGTTAGTATGCACTTTATCAATGCATGTTGATCAGTCTGTGTCGCCTGCCCGTTACATGGACTCACTCGTAAGTCCGCAGGATGCGACTCCAACGGCCAGTCTCGATCTTTATGTCATGAGATATCAGTCAAATTCAAGTAAACGCCATACGTGTAAAATCAGGGATATAATAAATGTCATCTGAGTAAATATCATGGACACAAAGACTAGGAATCAAAATAGATTTATATGTGTGATACTTTGTTGCGTCTTCTGGCTTAATGGTAATTAAACTGTTATTTATATTATTATCATACTGTATGGCACTCTGGATAAACGTATAACCAGGGGTGTTAGCTTCTCTGCACAGACTAAATACAACGTGAAATGGTCCACTTCTGTCAGACACAGCCAATATGGTGAACCGGCTTAATTCCCGACGTCGGAAAGTGCTGAAAAGCTGCCAGATTCGCCAGATAACTTAATTTAGCACATTCAACTCGGTATGCTGGAAAAAAAATTTTACATCATATATGTGCTATCAAACTAAGTAATTAATTATTAGGAACATCTCTAATCAGCTTCACCAAGCACAGAGAACGTAATATGGCAAAACGAGCCAAAAATGCTTGGTTCATGGTCTCAGTTTTGGGACACTTCATCACCTTGAGTAAATTACATTATTTTCAGTAAGCAAGCACATTTCATTGGTCAAGTTAATTAATTAGCAATCAAATCCAGAAAATGTGACGAATATCAAATAAACACGATGTTTTGATGCAAAATCCTTGTATGACTTCAGTGAAAGATTGTCCGTTCCGTATGTAAACAACATCAAACAGGTTTCTACCTGCTCCCCACCGGTTATAGGCAAACAGTTCAGGGTCTGGATGCGATGCTGACGGTCCTTTGCACCAATCTATGAAGTGCTTTGAGCAGATAGCATGGCCCTTGGTAGCTCTCCACGTCGGGCCTCGTTTACATCGTGTCTCCCATAATTTTCTTCGAGCCGCGTCTTTCTTCCTGGGAAACACAGTCCATCCTTTCACGCCTTGGTTTTTCTTTTGATATAGAATTGCAGTCAGCTACAGCACATGTATAAACCGGCATTCTGTTCCAGCTAAGAACACTCCACACTAGGGTGACCAAATTTCTGAGACAATTTCCGGGGACATTTTCAGTTCAGGGAGGTAAAAACATGTAGTGTTTTTGCACTGGAAAAACTAAAACGGGCACACTATTCGTACCATTTCTAAACCAGCAATCAAAAGTTTCTCTCGCCTTATTTACCCAAGTTGCAAAGAAAAAAAAATCTCTACCTGATCAAATATCTGAGATCATGAACACCCATTAGCTGTTAAAATGTGTCCGCTATACACTTCACCGTCTTCACGGAAACTATTTAAAAAAATAAGGCCTTCTCCTTATTCTTGACATTCTAAAAGAGTAATTATAAAAGGACATAATTATCATAATCAAAAAGAGTAGTTTTTTTTTTTAACGCATCAAGTGATCTTTCAGTTACAGAAAACCGGGGACAGCAGTAGCCGGGGACAGGACGCTGAAATAGGGGACGTCTGGTCACCCTACTCCACACGAGCTTCTAAACAACCGCGGGCCGCGGGGTTGTTTTGCTGTTTTGAGAGGACTCGGTGTTCCCGAGTTCAGTTAGTCTTTTCGGTTTGATATGCCTTCGGCCGCAAAAATGTTGCTCTACTAAGATTATTACAGAATGTATTCCTTTGTAATATTTAGAGGAGAAACAGTGCTCTCTGTTGAACTATATGAAAAAATGTTTCAAACCAAATATGTAGTTGAGACTAGTAAAAATGCGAGAGCATTGAAACCGCGACTGTGAGTATTAAGCTTATAATAACAGTTTTGTAGAGTGTGCATTACCAGATCATATGGATAATGTTAGGATAAACACTTGGAATTAATGTTTTGCAGTACAAAGACTCAATACCTCAAGATTTATTATGATATGAATTTTAGAATGTGTGTCTCTTGCGAGCTGGCTGGCTGTATACCGAGTCGCATATTAAAACAGCCAGCGATCAATGGCAACTCATGAATATCCGACGTCGGGAATTCCCAATTCCCGATTCCAAATGACATAAGTTTGAACTTGTGTTATTTCTCGCGCCAAAGAGACATTTCATAAGTTTATTGTACTGACTAGTAAGTGACACAGTTGTTTGTCAGCTACGACTCACAACTGAATGCCAGTTCAGCCAGCACAGCCGCGTCAAACACACGTCGCTTTTAACAGTGAAATATGGCTGGGTTCGAGGTACAAAATATTGAAAATTTGTTGACGATTGACTGACACTTTACCTCGCGTAGTGACATCATGTCATTCATACGACCGCTGTCGGTAAACCAGGCTCCTGTGAATACTTGTATCTGTTACAGTACTTAATAATATGTCCCCCGATTTTTAATGGAACTTTATCATAATGAGTGTTATTAATAACAAAATGAAGAAGAATTTTATCCTCGTTATAAATCATTCCATAATCTTTGCAATAATCGATTAAAGTTCTAAATGTCTTAATACACATATCCCAAGACGTTGAGAGAATTACCATATCGCTCATCAATAGAAGCGCGTGCAGTGCACCCTAGAAGCCGTCAGTTGCTATTTGCTCCTTCATCATAGGAATCATCTGGTTAATGTAAATCACAAACAATAGACAGCTGGATGGCGCGCCTTGCTTTACTCCCACTGACGACTTTTCAGCACGTTATATGTGCACCAACACATAAAACTGATTGTTTTTTAATATTCTTCTTCTACATCCTATTGATCTTAAGCATTCTATAAGTTTGGATCTCGGTATTTTATCGTCTCCTTTACGATAATCTATAGATAATACATATAACTTCAATTTCTTGTATTTTACATAATTACACAATATTCTCAGTGTAAATATCTGTTTTAAACATCATTTGACCCTTTATAGCTCATGCTTGATAAATGTCCACATCTATCCACATTTTGGTTCTATTCATAATAAATGTGTAGTAGAGTTTAGCTAGGGTATCAATTTTACTAATACCTCTATGATTATCACACAGCATGCGATCACCAGGCATAAATAACAACTATCAAAAACTATATTAAACAATGTAAGAAAAAAAATATCAACTAGTACATAGGTAAGTTCATTAAACAGGGCAGGGCTTATTCCAACAAAACTTTTTCTTTTTGTTCATACCTCTCATAGCTGTTTCCATCTCTCTAAACGAAAAAGGATCATCCAGAATGGGAATACTTGTTGCCTGCTCAAAGTCTACCCCTCCAACTCCCTCCGTCACTGATTCAATCCTCAGAATGAATTTCAAATTGACTTTCAATAGACTGGTAGGATCTTCATTAGTAACAATTTCTCCTTTCCAGTTAATTGCTTTTCAGATTCTCCCACAGTCATTCTCCTCCATTATTTTTTTTTTCAATCTTGGGTCTATACTTCCCTCAAGTGCGACATCTGTATTTTTACACTACTTTGCTATTCTATTAACTTCTATGCTACTTTCCTTAACCACGTCCTGTAGACATTAATCATACATCACACCCACGGTTGGCGGCTCACACAACGCCATCCTCGTCACGAGCGCTTCTATGTAATTAAAACCAAAAGGGTTTAAAACAAATCGTAAAATAACTAAAAACAAGTAAAAACGATAAAATTAATGGTAAAGTAAAACAAAAAAAAGGACAATAATATACAAATTATTTAATTAAAACAAAAGGGTAAAACATTAAAATACATATAATAAAATTAAATAAAATTCACAGGCTTTGGGAGAAGGCCAGCTTCTCCCAAAAATCTAAAAACGTCATGGCCTTGGGCCAGACACTTTGGTCCAAGGACCTTTGAGATATAATAGACACCGCTATCTCTACCGCGACAGCGGTAGAGGTAGCGGTGTCGTAACTCTATCAAACTAGGGCACTCTACCAATAGGTGCCGCACGGTAAGCGGCACCAGGCAGTCATCACAGTAAGGTTGAGGGTCCCTGGTCAACAGGTACCTCTGTGTAAGGTACGTGTGACCTATACGCAGTCGCGCCAATAAAGTCTGTAAACGTCGATCTCGAACATGGGTGTATGTCCAGTGAAGGATAGAGGAAATAGTGATCTCTCCCATTTTCGAGGTTGCGAACCCCGTTAGCCATCTCCTCTGCCAAATTGTTGCAACTGCCTCACGAATTAGAGGAAAGACATCTCGAAACGGAACAGACGCAGGAGATGGAGCGCGACTTGCTGCCTCTTTAGCGAGGCGATCTGCGTGTTCATTCTCTGGAACATCAACGTGACCAGGGACCCAACAGAACCCAACACGATATCCTCGTTGTGTAAGAAGGTATAGCCACTCCAGGGCTGATAAAACCAAAGGGTTAAAGGATATAGTGCAAGAGAGAGTAAGAGCACTGCGACAGTCACTAAAAATTGTAAAAGACGAAACCGGTAGAGTAAAAATTATTTGTAAAGCTAGGACTATGGCAGACAGCTCCGCAGTAAAAACGGATGTCACTGAAGGAAGGCTGCCAGACCGATAAAAAGAGGGGAAAACCACACTAAATCCAACGCCTGCGTCGGATTTGGAGCCATCAGTAAAAACAGGGATATCATCAGAATGCATAAAAAAGTGTTCTAAAAACCGTGTGTGGGACAGAGCTGGCAGAAAATCCTTCTTGCCATCCATGGCAGGGCATAATGAGATAACAGGAAGCTGCCAATAACCAACTCGTGGGAGACGGAAAGAGTACACAGGAGTGGGGTCGATAGATAACTCTGCCATGAGATTTGCAACACGTAGGCCAAAAGGTTTAGGGAGACTCGGTCGAGTGACATACGCCTGCGAGCGCGAGTCCCGCAACATTGACACACAGGGGACAAAATCAGGAAGACGGTGGGTGCGAAACCAACACCGGAGCATCGAAGACTGGCGCCGGAGGTCGAGCGGCCAGAAACCAGCATCCACTAGAAGGCTAGGTATTGGAGATGTCCGAAATGCACCCGTAGCCAAGCGGACCCCAGCATGATGCACGGGGTCAAGCGTGCGTAGTCGTGCATCCGTTGCGGATGAGTAGATCTCACAGCCGTATTCCAGCTTCGGAAGTATGAGTGTACGGTGAAGCAACAGCAACGTGTCCCTGTCCGCACCCCAAGAGGTGTGACTTAAAACCCGAAGAAGGGATAGTGCCTGCCGACAAGACGCCTTAAGAGAACGGAAATGGGGAACCCAGGTGAGACGGTTGTCAAATAAAGGCCAAGATATCGAGTCGCCTCCACGCATGAGAGGCGTCTATTGGCGAGGTATAAATCCGGGTCTGGATGGACACCACGGTTGCGACAAAATGCATGGCTACGGTCTTCGAGGTGGAGAATCGAAAACCGTTCATGTTGGCCCAACTGGACACCCTATTGATCGCCAGTTGGAGCTTGCGCTCAATCAGTGACATCCTAGCAGCAGCAAAGAGATGCACAAGTCGTCCACATATAAAGAACTGTGAATGCCATCCGGTAGAGTATCTATAACACCATTTATTGCAACTGCGAATAGCGTAACACTAAGAATACTTCCTGTGGGACACCGTCATTTAAAGCAGTAGCATCGGAGAACACTCCCAACTCGAACCCGTAAAAACGTCTGGATAAAAACTGCTGGATAAAAATAGGAAGGTGGCCACGAAGGCCAAAATTAAACAAAGACTGTAAAATGCCATGACACCAAGCCGTGTCGTAGGCCTTCTCCAGGTCAAAAAGACTGTTACTTGATGGTGGTGATTAGCGAAGGCCTCACAAATGGAAGACTCTAGGGATAAAAGAGCATCAGTAGTAGACCTCATCTTTCGGAAGCCGTACTGTACCGATGACAAGTACTTCCCCTCTCCAAATACCACATGAGTCTTACATTTACCATCTTTTCTAACACTTTACAAATACAGGACGTCAAAGATATAGGACGGTAGTTCGTAGCCTGGAGATTATCTTTCCCAGGCTTCGGAAATGGGAGAACCACTGCCACAGCCCAAGAAGATGGAAAGTCACCGGTATGCCAAATCATATTATAAAGATTTAACAAAAAGTTAAAAGCAGTGTCAGACATGTGGCGCAAGAAGGCATAAGGTATATCATCTGGCCCAGGAGAAGAGTCGTGACACTGGGACAAAGCAGTCCGCAACTCGGAAGCAGAGAAAGGGACATTATAAGACTCCCCTCCAGCGGAAGAAAAGTTTATGCCGAGAGATTCCATTCTCTGGCGGTGACGTGCGCCCGGAGCTGCAGGATGCCTCTGGGAAACACTGGCAAAGTGCTCCGCGAAGAGGTCGGCGACATTCCTAGGGTCTGCCACCGTTCGCCCAGCAGACAACAAAATTGGTGGGGAAGGAGCAGAATACTTCCCAGCAATTCGGCGGACTTTGTTGAAGACATCCGTAAGAGGGGTGCGGACGTTTATGGAAGAGACATAGGCTTTCCACGAGGCTCTTTGTGCCTCTTTCAAAACGCGGCGGGCCCGAGCTCGGCAGCGCCGAAAAGCTTCCAGGCACTGCGGGTCCCCACGATGTCGCCGGAGACGAGAGAAAGCTGCCCGTTTCTCTTTCACCGCTGCAGTGCATGCTGCGTTCCACCAAGGAACGGGACGCTTAGTAAAGCGACCTGACGTCCTAGGGATTGTCTGAAGCGCTAAAGAAATAAAAAATCGGTAAAATAATCAACAGCCTCAGCACAAGTAGAAAAGTCAGCCAGCGGACGGATAAAAGAGCTAAGGTCTGTGAATCGACGCCAATCTGCCTTGTCTAAAACCCAGCGTGGGGCCGGGACTGTGGCTCAGATTTCACAGATTGCAATAAAATCGGAAAGTGGTCACTACCGTGTAAATCCGGTAGGACTCGCCAATTAAAATCAAGGAAAGAATTAGATGTACAAAGAGAAAGATCGATAGCTGTAAAAGTCCCAGTAGGACTGTGGAAATGTGTAACATCCCAGAATTTAAAATCTCAATCCCTCATCCTCAATAAAAGAACCGATTAAAACCCCACGAGGATTACTAGCACCTTCATCCCACAATGGGTGACGGCCGTTAAAATCTCCCAACAAAAGAAAAGGCGGAGTCAGCTGACGCACCAGGCCGTCAAGCTCACCCCTGGAGACAGGAAGCCGAGGAGGAGATATAAACTGCAGATGGTGTACAGTCGTCCCATAAAGACCTTAACAGCAACCACCTGAAGGGAGAGTTAAGTTGTACCGGGATAACAGGTATATCCTGACGGACTAGAATAGCTGTGCCACCGTGGTGGCCCTGGTCAGGAAAGGAGTGTTAAAAAGGCACGATAGCCAGGAGGACTAGAATAAGTACTATCACCTATCATAGTCTCTTGTAGAGCTACACAGGCTGGAGAGAACTCCGACAGCAAAGCTCGGAGTTCCCCACGAGGCGCGAAGGCCTCTACAGTTCCACTGTAGAAGCTTGAAGACGACTATTTGGGTGCAGTGGACGAGCGAGCCTTTTGAGGCTGCCCGTGACTGACCTGACTAGAAATAATCAAACGACGAGAAGACACCGGGAGTTGAGATGTGCCGGGTCGTTGGACCTCAGCCTTTCGGCTTATCGGTGGGTGATGCGAACTATCATCACTTTTACCGGTCCTCGGAGGACGAGGATCAGGCAGGACTGCACTTTCCGATACAGTTGGTCCACGAGGGACGGCTGTGACAATATCATCGGACGTCTCCATGCTCAGACCGTCCTCATCATAAGAAGCCCGATCTGAGACGGAGGGCGTCACAGAAGGCTGGACAGAAACTACTGGAGCTACCCTAGCAGAGCGGTCCCTGGAGGACTCACGATTATAAGCACCGGGAGAAACTTAGACTGCTTATGCTGAGCTAAATCTAACGACTCCGCAGAGCCGCGGTGCCGTTTGGTTAGACCCTTCAAAGGCTTAGGAGATACAGGTGGCAAATGGACATCTACTACATGGGTGACTTTGGTCAAGTCCGTATTTTCTCGTCACTTCTAAGAGATGACTCAACCGAGTCATCAGCCAAAATGGCAAACCTGTTAGCCAGATAAACAGGACCACCCGCCCCAACAGAGCGAGAGGTAGCAGGAGGAGTTGTCTTCGGACCGGCAGACTCAGCCGAAGAGCGAGCGGCCAATGAAGCATAGGATGTCGCACCAGTACCATCCTTCTGGCGGTACAGGAGTTCACGGCGGGCGCTACCGAGGCTGATAAACTGACTATTGGCAAGCTGTAGAATGTCCTGCTCCAGGCGATACCTGGGGCATTGCCTGGAACGTACCTGGTGAGCATCACGACAATGAAAACAATAAGCTGCACCATTGCAATGCTCCTCTGAATGCGAGTCGAGCGCAGAGCAATTACCACATCGGGAAGCTTCCTTACACGAGCTTTTCCGTGACCGTACCCATAGCATGAGAAGCACTGAAGAGGGCGAGAAACAAAGCGCCTCACCCTAAGGTTGATAGGACCGATATTAACACGGTCAGGAAGGGTGGACCCAAAGAAGGTGAGAAGGACCATGTTGGAGGAGTTCCTCATCTTAGTCACCTTTTGTACTGAGCTAGGACACATTGCTAGTATTTCCTCTTCTGGGAATTCATAGAGATCTTGGCTATAAACACAACCTTTGCTATAGTTAAAGGTGGGATGAGCCTTAACAGTCTCAAACATGCTGTCAGAAGGGCATGGGTGATGTTGCAACATCCTAGCTTGCGTAAGATCTTTGCTCGCACAAGCACCCCTTCCCATACTTTTCAGATTCCCTCAGGAATCGTGCCGATTTCTTTGGACAGGTACCGGGAGGCATGGATGAAATTCCACGCCCATTTCTATAGTACGCCACAAACCAACGTGGAGGTGGGATCTGGCGGACTGCTGGAACTGAATTCTCTAAATAGTTTTCAAAAACATTTGGGATGTAATCCATGTCACTGTCTGAAATATTACGTGACTGGAGAAATTCAGTTTTAAAGCCATGGCCGGCAGGGGCAGAGATGCTACATGTTCATAAGCTAAACGAGCTTCATCACATGACATAAACGTTACATAGCAGCGGTTAGAAGGAAAGTCCTTATCATAAACCAGTCGAATGCGAACAACCGTACCATACGCCTTGAGAAGTGAGTGCAAGGCATGATAGGAAAATGATGGATTAACATTTACCATTACAAGAGTCATATGCAGCAGAAATGCATCCCTCAGAAGAACTTCCAGAACAGGAGACTGCTGTGGGAGGCCCTTGTGGAGGGAATCCTCCTTCCACTCAGACCTGAAGATGACGTCTCGTGGGCCAGGTCAGCCACCTCACGAGAACCTGAATGTTTTTGTGTTTTCCCATAAAAAAGCTACACAAAAATTGGCTCCAGGGCAAGGGAAACCACCTACTGGGACTACAATGGGAGGAGCGCTGGCTGCCGTGGACGGGTACCTCGTCCCCATGCGGACCAGTCGTTTTAAAAAGGCCCCACATGATACGAATGTTTGTCCACGACAGAGCTGAGACCCCCCTCCCAAAGCATCCCAGCCTGGACACCCAACCATCCAGCACAGGACAGCCCCTATTGGGCGATCCCTCCAGCGGGTGGCTCCGCTGGTCCACTGGCAGCCTACGTAGGAACCATTTAGTCTGGCCCCTCACTGGCGACCGTACTAGCATGGGTAGCCCTCTCCCCTCGAAAGGGCAGAGCAGGGCCTAAGCCCCTCTAGCCTAGCTCGCCAGGTCACAGGGCACGCACCACGCAAGCCCCCACCACGACAAGGCGGTTCCCATCTGTCTCATACCCTCATTGTACTCCTAGACCTTAACAAGCTGACCATGATATTCTGTGTACTTCATACGTTGTCTTCTTAACTCTCTCTCTTTCTCTCTCTCTCTCTCTCTCTCTCTCTCTCTCTCTCTCTCTCTCTCTCTCTCTCTCTCTCTCTCAGCATTTCTTTCTCTTCAAGCACAATTACAAAACAAAGCAAATAATTTGTAATGGTTAGAGAAACAGTTCGTCCTATAATTGTCTAAATCCAGTGGTTATTATAGACATTCTTTAAATATTGTATGGATAGGAAAAATAAAAATTTGATATCTACCATTGTGTAATATTGCGTATAGATATTAAATTTAATTCTTTTCACCGTATATCACCAATACAAGGTTGTGTGTGTGTGTGTGTGTGTGTGTGTGTGTGTGTGTGTGTGTGTGTGTGTGTGTGTGTGTGTGTTCAGCAGCATTTCAAATGAATAACAATTATAAGTACAATGAAGTGCAGCTGATGGTCCGAATTGGCATTTCAAAGTGATTCGAGTTGGTTCACCACGTGGGCCGAGTCAGTAATAATGAATGGTCTGAATTGGCAATGGGCCGAGTTGGACGCACACCGAGTCGACCGGGGGATATACTCGTACATGCCTCCAAGCCTCGACCCATATTTGTCTTTCTATTGCAATGTTGAAACATGTGATATATGACACCAACGCACATTTCTCCAACATCATAATTCCTTCTCTTCGATTATTTTACTATTTTGTTTGCTTTTATTCACATATAGATAAAAACCTCGCACGCTGCTAATTAATGTTTCCTTAATTTCAGTGATCCATATTATATCAAATTCTAAAACAAAATATAACACTTCAGATTTTTGGGACTTATTTTTCATACCACAGATATTCCACGCACATATTTTCAATTGCTCATTCCTATTCTTTCCATGTTAAAATTTGGGAAATACCTATCAATTACAACACCATCACGCAGCAATACTCGCCGCCGCCAATCATTCGTAATTTCCACTCCCTGGTTGTCTGGTATATGCTTCTCATTTTCTCGGGTCCTCGGTCTTGTCATTTCTTTCCTCGCCACCAGACGAACGCCTTCTTCATGTAAATCCGTCCATTTTTTTTTTTTCCTTTCTCCTTCAAGTTCTTCGCTACTCGCAAGATGTCGTTCCGTTGATTTTGACTCCAGTGTCACGTGAATAGGGAGTCTCCGTGCGTCAGATTGTCCAAGTTGTTTTGGTGCTCATACATCAATGCGTATCGGTCTGGCGAAACCCGCATCTTAAAGTACTGTCTTGATCTTCTCTCCATCAGTCGTTCCAAGGCCATCGTCATCCTCCGAGACACCAGTTATAACCAAGTTCCGCACTCTTTCTTTGGCGTCAAGTGATTATAGAAACTGGTTTTGCTGGTGGATAATCATGTAAGCTTCATCAAGTCTTGTATTCAGTAAATCTATTTCTTTCTTCATCTCCTTCTAACTAGCAAATCTGGAATACTTCTTATTTCTTCGAGTAATTCAGAGTTCGGTGGCTGTTCTTCATCGGGCTGATGTTTGACAGTTGTTCTCATCGCACATTTTAGCTGCACTGCTGTCAGTTTATTGATCTCCGAAGCAGACAATGCCTTCACTATGTCTACATTGTCATAACTAGCCATCTCGGACAAATAGACAAGTATCCCGTGAAGTCTTTGCAACCAGTTTTCTTCAGTGGTTTTGCGTCTCTGTTACCATGGCAACCGTTTTCACCGTTGTGCAATGGGGTGGGGCCGGTGTTGGTGGGCCACCTTATTTTCTAGCTGCAAATTACCGGCTAACTTTATACATTGGACTAGTAGTAACTGACTCTTGGCTCCAATGTACCTCTGTACAACTCCTTAAGTAATATATATAATTTGAGCTGAGTCTGTATGGCAGCAGAATCTTAGCAAAATATGGAGCACTCTCCCAGTCTGCTTGTTGATGTTTGCAACGCTATCTACACACACACACACACACACACACACACCGCATAGTGTAGTGGTTAGCACGCTCGACTCACAATCGAGAGGGCCGGGTTCGAGTCCCGGCGCGGCGAGGCAAATGGGCAAGCCTCCTAATGTGTGGCCCCTGTTCACCTAGCAGTAAATAGGTACGGGATGTAACTCGAGGGGTTGTGCTCTCGCTTTTACTGTGTGTGGAGTGTGTGTTGTGGTCTCAGTCCTACCCGAAGATCAGTCTACGAGCTCTGAGCCCGCTCTGTAATGGGGAAGACTGGCTGGGTGACCAGCAGACGACCGTGGTGATGAATTACACACACACACACACACACACACACACACTGAATAATTCCATATGATCACATTCCTGTCCGTATTAAGTGGAATGGTAGGAGTGTGAGCTCCCTCCTTCCCTCATGACACCATTTTCATGGTGTAATTGTTGTAGTTGTGGTTGGTGATAATGATGAAGCTGGTGGTAGTGGTGGTGGTTGTTCTTCATCGTAGTGTTAGTAGTGGTGTTTGTTGGTGTCCGAAAGTAATTATTGTTGGTGTTGTTGTCTTTTGCTGTTGTCTATGTTGTTTTCGTTGTCGTTATTGATGATTGTTGATATTTTGTTGTTATGGTGGTGGTGGTGGTGGTGGTGGTTGTGGTAGTTGTTTTGCTGTTGTTGACGGTGATTGTGGTGGTGGTGCTGATAGTGGCGGAGGTGATGGTGGTTGTTCTTCAAAGTAGTGCTGGTAGCGGTGTTTGTTGTTGTTCGTGATTATTGTTGATGTTGTTGTTGTCGTTGTTTTTATTTTCGTTGTAGATGATGTTGACATTGTTGTTATTGGTGGTGGTGGTGGTGGTGGTGGTGGTGGAGGAGGTATTGGCTTTATTGTTGTTGACGGTTGTTACAGCGTATGATGGTGGTCGTGGTGGCGGTTGTTCTTTGTGTTAGTGCTGGTAGTAGTGTTTGTTGTTGTTGTCCATAATTATTGATGTTGTTGTTGTCTTAGCTGTTGTTGTCGTTATTTTTGTTTTCGTTGTTGTTAACGTTGTTATTGGTGGTAGTGGTGGAGATAGTTGTTTTATTGTTGTTAACAATGGTGGTGGTGATGGTGCTGGTGGTTGCTCCTGTTGTTGTTCTTGTTGTTGTTGTTGGTGGTGGTGGTGGTGGTGGTGGTGGTGGCGGTGGCAGTGATGGGTGTTGATTATTGTTGTTGTTGGTGATGGTGATGGTGATGTTTATTTTTACCAGTATTGTTGTTGTTATTGTTGATGGAGGTAACTCTGACGGTGGACGTGGTGGTGGTGATGTTTATTTTTATCAGTATTGTTGTTGTTATTGTTGATGGAGGTAATTATGACGGTGGACGTGGTGGTGTTCATGGTAGTAGTTGGTAATGTTGTTGATGGTGATAATAGTAGTGGTAGTTGCTATTCATGTTATTGTTGAAAGTGGTTGTGATAATAATGGAATTTTTTTTTTTCTGGTAGTGTTGTCTGTTGTTGATATTACTATTGATGGTGGTGTTGCTGTTATTGCTGTTGGATTTCGTTATGTTATTGAAAGTAATGTAATAATATTGTTACCGCTGTATGATAACTACTACACACACACACGTAAATTATTAGCACTATCACCATTACCTCCATCATCTTACTTCCATCAACAACAACAACAACAATAACAACAACAACCATCATGGAAGACACCACCACCACCATTACCACCACTAACAACAACAACATCATGGTCTTGTGAAAGCTCTTTGTCCTCTATTGTGGGTTTGTCAAGCTCGAAGTCAGCATGAAGGAGTCACTGCCCTCAAATGCCCTCCTCGAAGACCATTCATGAATGGTCACAGTCATTTAGAAGCTGGTCAATGCGGAAAAAGTTGTCAGACCGCCTCTTCATATATTCAGGTAAGACCACACACTTAAATACTCGTGCCAGTCAAGTCGTGTCTCTGTTGGAAATTCCTTATTCACTTCCATTGTTACCAATTCAGTTATCTGTTACATTTCTTCTGATTCTGCCAAGTATGATGTCATTAGCACACTAACTTACAGCAAACAAGCATTCCTCTTTATTACCACCATGATGACACACGACATGTACTTGTATTTGTAGTAATGTTACATCTAAGGGGATGACGGTCTGCGTGTAAGAGTAATGTACGAGTTGGTGGTAGGGAAACACAGGTTGATGCAGAGGAATATATTCTGCATCAACTGCTGCATCAACTTGTGTTTCTCTACTACAACTACTGTTACTACTACTGCCCTCATGATATTTGTTATTCATCCGTTATAGTGTATATCTAAACAATTGTGTAGAGTGGGTGGTGGTAGGGAAACACAAGTTGATGCCGAGGAATATATTCTGTATCAACTGCTGTATCAACTTGTGTTTTGTTACCAACCACTCTGCACATTTCTCCAGATATTCACGATAACGAATGAATAGCGAATACCATGAGGACAGTAGTAGCAGTAGTTGTAGTAGAGCACTCGTAATAGTAGTAATAGTACTAGTAGTAGTAGTAGTAGTAGTAGTAGTAGTAGTAGTAGTAATTGCAGTAGTAGCAGTAGTGGCAGTAGTAGCAGTAGCAGCAGTAGCAGTAGTAGCAGCAGCAGCAGCAGTAGCAGAAGCAGCAGTAGTAGTGGTGGCAGCAGCAGCAGCGGCGGGTGGTGGTGGTGGTGGTGGTGGCAGCAGTGGCAGCAGCAGTGGTGCAGCAGCAGCAGCAGCAGCAGCAGCAGCAGCAGCAGCAGCAGCAGCAGCAGCAGCAGCAGCAGCAGCAGCAGCAGCAGCAGCAGCAGCAGCAGTGGTAGCAGTAGTAGTAGTGGCAGTAGTAGCAGTAGCAGTAGTAGTAGTAGTAATAATAATAATAATAATAATAATAATATTATTATTATTATTATTATTATTATTATTATTAATTTATTATTATTACTAGTATTAGTAGTAGTAGTAGTAGTAGTAGTAGTAGCTTTTTTATACAGGAGGGAAACCAAGCCAAGGGCAACAAATGTAATAAAAAGGCCCACTTGTAGTAATAGTAATAATAGTAGTGGTAATACTGTAGTAGTAACATTAGTAGTAGCTGTAGTAATAGTAGTAGTAGTAGTAGTAGTAGTAGTAGTAGTAGTAGTAGTAGTAGTAGTAGTAGTAGTAGTAGTTGTTGTTGTTGTTGTTATTGTTGGAATAGGAGTAGAGGTAGTGTATATAGGGGACGACCCTGTAACATTCATCTCTCTCTCTCTCTCTCTCTCTCTCTCTCTCTCTCTCTCTCTCTCTCTCTCTCTAGAACATCTAGCAAATGAGAAGCTCCCATGTTATATGATGGGAGATTTTAATATAAACCTTCTCAATAAGAATAATCAGATGTATAACCTAATTAATATGTTTTATGCTTATCATTTCTTTCCTGTAATTACCAAGCCCACTAGAGTTACCAGAAATTCTGCTACTTTGATAGACCATATATGGACTAACAATCTGCACAACCATCTAGTAAGTGGCATTTTCCATAATTCCATTAGCGACCATTTTCCTGTATTTAGTATATTTAATGTTGATACTAAAATAAATTTCAGTAACTCTTCCAAAATCACCATATGTAAACGATCATTTCAGGACTCGTCCATTGATCTTTTCAAACAAGGCTTAGCTGCTTACAAATGGTTAGACATAATGACTTTTAATGATGTGAATGCAAGTTTTGCTAGTTATATGAAACATTTCAATAATCTTTATGATCAGCATTTTCCACTCAAACAGTACAATTGCCAAATAAAACATCTAGACAAGCCTTATATAACACAAGGCATAAAAAATTCTATTAAGCATCGAAACAAGCTACAAAAACTCTATGCAAAATGGCCACTTACTTATGAAAAATCATTTAAGCAATATAGAAACATGCTCACCTCGCTAATAAGAACAGCCAAAGAAAACTATTATAAAAGTCGACTCGAAGATGACTCGGGTAATCCTAAAAGGACATGGGAAACAATCAATCTCTTAATGGGAAGACACAAAGACAAGAAGTTACCAGATATAATGTCTTTCGATAATAAAACACTGCACACCCCCTCAGAAATAGCAACATCATTTAACGAATACTTTGGCAACATAGCAACTACTCTAGCTAATAAAGTACAGCAATCGACAGTCTCGTTTTCTTCATTTTTCCACGACCTGTTCAGTCTTCTTTCTTTTTATACCCTACAACACAACAAGAAATAAAAGATATTGTAATAAGTTTAAAATCAACCGCTCCGGGTTTTGATGACATCAATATCAAGGTCATAAAAAAATGTTGCGACGAAATCTCCCCATTTTTAGAATACATAATTAATCGTTCGTTCGCTGAAGGGTGTTTTCCTAAACATTTACAAATAGCCAGAGTTATACCAGTCCACAAAAAAGGTGAGAGAAACGTACACACTAACTACAGGCCAATATCAATTCTCCCTAGTATCAGTAAGATCTTTGAAAAAATTGTATGTAACAGGTTGATGGACTACCTTAGTAAGTACTCAATCCTATCTGAATCACAATTCGGATTTCGCCCTAATTCTTCTCCTGAACTTGCCCTACACAAACTTTGTCAAAATATTCACAATGCAATAGACAACAAATTACAGCAAATATCAGTTTTTTGTGACTTTTCAAAGGCCTTTGATACAATATCCCATGAAATCCTCTTAGTAAAGTTAAAAACGTACGGCATTCGGGGGTTACCACATGCTTGGTTTCAAAGTTATCTATCTTCCAGAAAACAATACACAGTGTACAATAACGGCAAATCATCATATGTTCCCATTAGCTGTGGTGTTCCTCAAGGATCAATTTTAGGCCCAATTCTCTTTTTATTGTACGTAAATGACATAACACGGATCTCTGACAAACTTAATTTCATTCTTTTGCCGACGACACCACTATTTACATTCAAGGGAGAATTTAAACATCATCACCAATACTCTTAATGCTGAACTAGTGAAAGTTGCAAACTGGATTCACAGCAATAAACTTACCTTAAATATTTCTAAAACTCATTGCATGTTATCCTCCCCACTCATGACGAATACAGTCAATATTAATGTTTATATTAACAACAAGTTATTAAACCAAGTGTCAGAATGTAGATTTCTGGGCATAATGATAGATCAAAAGCTAAAATGGAGATCACAAATTAGTGAGCTTATTGTTAAAACTAATAAACTAACTGGAATTATATACAAGATAAGAAATAATCTTTCTCTTCATTGTTTAAGACAAATATATATATCATTAGCGTACACAAATTTTTTGTATTGTTGTGCCATTTGGGGGGGAGCAGGCAGTACCATCATAGACAATATTTTTGTCGCACAAAAGAAGCTACTGCGAGTCATGTCATTTAGTCATCGTTCAGCCCATACTGGCCCATTATTTAATGACCTTAGATTACTAAAACTAAGCGACATAATATCTCTCCAGACTAACATCTTTGTTCACAAGTCACTATATTCACGACAGTCAGACGACACATTCCACTTCATGTCTAACAACCCTAATACCCGCAGACCATATGATTTAAAGCTCCTGCTGTGTCGAACATCCCACGCACAGCAATATGTCACAACCAGAGGTGTCAAAGAGTGGAACCAGCTACCAGAACAACTTAGAAATATCAAATCACCTCAAATTTTTAAGAACAAGATAAAACAATTCTTCCTTAGTAAATATTAGGGACTTTATTTATTGCTCTGTATTATTTATTATCATAACAATTATCATTATTATTATAATTATTATTATTATCTTTATCATTATAATTAATATTATTATTATCATTATCATCATTATTATAATTATTATTATTATCATTATTATTATTATTATTATTTTATCATTATTATAGTATTATTATCATAGTATTTATATTGTTATTATTATTATTGTAATATGTGATTGTTAATTTTGTATAATTTCTCATTATTATTAGTATTTTATTATTTATTACTGTATTGTTTATTATTGTTTTATTGTAAATTGTTTTATTATTATAGTACATTTACTATTATCATTTATTATTTTATTATTATTATAATAATAATAATAAATATTATTACTATTATTATTATTATTATTTTTATTATTATTATTATAGTACTATTATCATTATAGTATTATATTTTTATTATTATTGTAATGTGATTGCTATTATTTGTATAATTTTCATTATTATTTTATTTATTAATGTATCATTATTAATAATGTTTTAATGTAAATTGTTTTATTATTGTACGTTTACTATTATTATTATAATTGTTATATTATTATATTATTATTATTTTAATATCATTGCTATGTTATTATATTTATTTTTCTTTACTATTATTTATCATTTATCATTATCTATTGTTTCTATTACTATTATTCTATTTGTCATTATCATCCACTACTGTATTTATTACTGCATTTATTACATATGTGTTATGTAGATGTATATTTGGTTGTAGAAGTGGAATTTAGTTAGGAAATCTTTAATTTACTTGTTTGTAAATATATGTATAGTAATTAGGCCTCTACAACTAACCGCGTCGGCCTAACATAAATTTCAAATAGGTCTGTAAAAGAGCTTATGCTCAACAGACCGAGGGAATTCTTCACATTCTGTATCATACTGATTTTAATGTACCCATAAAGGCCCAATAAATGTATCAGTATCAGTATCAGTATCAGTATCAGTATCTTTTCATATATATATATATATATATATATATATATATATATATATATATATATATATATATATATATATATATATATATATATATATATATATATATATATATATATATATATATATATATATATATATATATATATATATATATATATATATATATATATATATATATATATATATATATATATATATATATATATATATATATATATATATATATATATATATATCTCTCTCTCTCTCTCTCTCTCTCTCTCTCTCTCTCTCTCTCTCTCTCTCTCTCTCTCTCTCTTTAAAGGAATTTTGAGGTCCTTACGACTAGACCTGATCTGATATTACAAACGTAAAAGAGAAAGAGAGACAGAGAGAGAGAGAGAGAGAGAGAGAGAGAGAGAGAGAGAGAGAGAGAGAGATGGGGGTGGGCATGAAGTACAGGAGGGGGATATGGAGTGGGTGAAGGTAAGCCTATGTATGATATATATTAGAGACGGATATAACTAATGAGAACGCCCATAAAAAAGATGGCATGTCACTTTTTTTTTAGAAATATAAACAAGAAAGCTGCTTCACCAAGTAGGGAGGCAATTGTACCAAAGTTATAGACGTTCTTTGCAAAATTAAGTACATTAACACATTCCCAAACATTGTAAATAATGAAGGATATATATTCCAAATATGACTCACTGCATTTGCTGAAAGTAATAATGAACAACTTCATATATATATATATATATATATATATATATATATATATATATATATATATATATATATATATATATATATATATGTGTGTGTGTGTGTGTGTGTGTGTGTGTGTGTGTGTGTGTGTGTGTGTGTGTGTGTGTGTGTGTGTGTGTGTGTGTGTGTGTGTGTGTGTGTGTGTGTGTGTGTGTGTGTGTGTGTGTGTGTGTGTGTGTGTGTGTGTGTGATTTATTTTCAACAAGATATATATATATATATATATATATATATATATATATATATATATATATATATATATATATATATATATATATATATATATATATATATATATATATATATATATATATATATATATATATATATATATATATATATATATATATCTCTCTCTCTCTCTCTCTCTCTCTCTCTCTCTCTCTCTCTCTCTCTCTCCTCCACACCATCTCAATTTCATACTATTTGTTATGATCTTTCGCAGTGATATTTCCCATGCCCACGGTTGCCTTATTGACACTCAGAAGATTTATGAAACTTTCTATTATTTTCCGAAACTTTCAACTGTATGGAGATGTATGCCACAAAAAAGCTAAGGTTATGTCTTTTTTATAAGTAAGAAGGGAAACTGCTGAAGAAAAATAAATAAATAAATAAAAGGCCCACTTAATAGCAAGTTCCCTCAGAAATCAGTAGAGTTAGGCAAATGACAGACAGATGCCTTGAAACCCCCCCCTCTTAAAAGAAGTCAAGTCATAGTGTACTGCCGGGAACATTAGTATCAAGTTATTGATTATTAAGGTCATAAATGAAACTGCAACACGTGGATGACGGAGGCTTACCGTCTGAAAAACACTTCTCGTACTGAGATTTGTCTGTCAGAGAGAAAGAGAGACGGTAGCTAGCTGTGAATTAAAACACTAAATTCAATCATTACATAATCAGAAGTTTAACACGAATTTTTCACTCCAGTCCGCATAAGGACAACTGAGCCATTCGGAAGTGTCTTTCATTAATGTGATCTCAATAAAAATGGCAATCAAATAACTTTTTTCTCAGAAAAGAAAGAAACGAAAAACTGCGCCTTGAATAGTTGCGTATATATACAAAGTTTCTATGATATTTTTATCACAGTAATGAACTGAATCATAATGTCTGTGATATAAAAAAAAAAATAAATAAATAAAAAAAAACGAAAACAACGCACTGTTTTTTTTCTCCGCAACTATTCACCAAAACTTGATGAAATTGACAGAACAACCTATTTTTACCCCCCTCAAACAAAATATTAAAATTTAAAAACAATTGAGCTTATCATATGAAAAAAAAAGTTATTTTTTCTGTACCCTCCTTCACTGACCATCCTGATGAACTATCCTTCAAATTTGCTATCCTTCATGACATAGAGCAGTGGTCTTCAACCTTTATCTAATGTCGTCCACCCCTAGTGGTGATTAAGTAGAAGCTGTCCAGTGTCCACCCCATCCCAAAACTGTCCACCCAGGTTGAATAGCACTGGCGTGATTCATGACAACCAATGGCGAGACAGTCCCTCACGTGGTTGTACTATCGGGGTCTTGCGAGTAGACAAGGTGGCAACCTCGACGTTACAATAAGTAAGTATGTATTTGTAGGATGTATTTTAAGAAATATAGGAGAGAGAGAAAGAGAGTGAGTCTCTTGTATAATATTAAACAGACACGTGCAGGTGAGGATCTCGTCCACCCAGTAGTCCAACCCTAGACAGATGTCCACCCCTCACTTAATTTCGTCCACTATAAGTTGGACTGTACAACCAGGTTGAATAGCACTGACCTAGAGAAATTGGTGCATCACCCTACTCGTATTCCTGACTGTTTTGGAAGCACGCCCTACATTCTTCATCTTTCTTACCTATAATCCTTCAGCTTATATTGTTACACTACCTTCTCCGTTGGGCTCCTCCGATCACAATCTCATTTCGTATCTTGTCCTATTTCTCCAATCTCTCTCCAGGATACCCGTAATCGGAGGTGTCTCTGACGTTTTCCCTCTGCTATTTGGGAGAACCAGAGGAGGTATTATGCTGATTTTCCCTAGAATGATTACTTTTTCCATGTCAGAGACCCATCTCTTTGTGCTGAAGGCATAACAGAGGTAATAGTCTGGCATGGAGACGCACATTCCTCATTCTTTTTTTCCAACCTAAACCTTCTAACTTTTGGTTTAAGACAGCCTGTTCTCATGTTATACATGATAGAGAGGTTGCCCATAAAATGTACTTAAGCCTTCCATCTCCTGAATCTCATGCACTTTATATTTCTGCCCGGAATCATGCCAAGTCTGCTCTTCAACTTGCCAAACACTCCTTCATAATTCATAAATATAAAATGTCAAAATCTTTCAAACTCTAACTCCCCTCTTCGTGACTTCAGGCATCTGGCCAAAAATATCTCCAATAACTTTACTTCTTTATTTTTCCCTCCTTTATTTCATCCTCATGGCACCACTGCTATCTCATCTATTTATAAAGCTGAACTGTACCTTAGGTGATTCTAGGCTTCTCCCTCCCTCTCCTCCTCCCTCTGACTATTTCATGCCTTCAAACTTTTTTTCGTAATGTTGTTTTCCATGCCCTCTCTTGCCTAAACCCTCGGAAGGCCTATGGACCTGATGGGTTCCCTCATATTGTTCTCAAAAAACTGTGCTTCCGTGCTTGCACCTTGCCTGGCCAATCTCTTTCAACTATGTCTATCGACTTCTACCTTTCCTTCTTGCTGGAAGTTTGTCTACATTCAGCCTGTTTCTAAAAAGGGTGACCGTTCTAATCCCTCAAACTACCGTCCTATACCTTTAATCTCTTACTTGTCACTTCACAATCCTCTATCTGATCGCCAGGATGGCTTCCGTCAAGGTCGCTCTACTGGTGATATTCTGGCATTCCTTACTGAGTCTTGGCAATCCTCTTTTAGATATTTCGGTGAAAATATTGCTGTCGTTTTAGACATTTAAAGCTTTTGATAGAGTCAGGCACAAAGCTTTGATTTACAAGCTGCCCTACTACGGTTTCTATCCTTTTCTCTGTAACTTCATCTTAAGTTTCCTTTATGACCGCTCTATTGCAGCTGTGGTAGACGGCCACTGTTCTTCTCCTAAATTTATTAACAGTGGTGTTCCTCAGGGTTCTGTCCTATCACCCACTCTCTTTCTACTATTCATTAATAACCTTCTTAAC
>NW_025541704.1:265184-267684 GCF_017591435.1 Portunus trituberculatus
TATATCTTCAAAACCTTGGTTTAACACAGCCTGTTCCCGTGTTATTCATGAGAGAAAGGTTGCCTATAAAAGGTACTTGAGCCTTCCATCACTTGAATCTCATACACTTTATATTTTAGCCCGGAATCATGTCATGTTTGTTCTTCAACTTTCCAAACACTCCTTCATAAATAGAAAATGTCAAAATCTTTTAAACTACATTTCCACATGAGATTTCTGTCATCTGGCCAAAAACATGTTCACTAACTTTACTTCATCTTTCCCTCCTTTATTTCATCCTAATGGCACCACAACCATCTGATCTGTCTTTAAAGCTGAACTATTCTATCCTTTGCTAACAACTTCGACCTTGGATGATTCTGGGCTTGTCCCTCCCACTCCTCCTCCCTCTGACTTTTGCAAGCCTTCAGTCAAAATTCATCGTAATGATGCTTTCCATACTGTCCTAAACCTTCGAAAGTCTTATGGACCTGATAAGGTCTCTTATTGTTCACAAAAAAAACTGTGCTTCCGTACTTTCACCATGTCTGGCCAAACTCTTTTATCTAAGTCTATCGACTTCTATTTTCCTTCTTACAAGAAATTTGCCTACATTCTGCCAGTTCTTGAAAAGGGTGACCATTATAATGCCTCAAACTACCGCGCTGTAACTTTAATATCTTGTTGTTTTTTTTTCTAAATCTTCTTGATTTATTCTCAATAGGAAGATTCTCAAACATCTGTCACTTCACAATCGTCTTTCTGATAGCCAGTATGGCTTCCGTCAAGGCCACTGTGTGATGTTTTGGCTTTCCTTACGGGGTCTCGTTCGTCCTATTTTAGAGATTTCGGTGAAGCATTTGCTGTTACATTAGACATATCAAAAACTTTTCATAGAGTTTGGTACAAAGCTTTGTTTTCAAAACTGCCCTCTCACAGTTTATATCCTTTTATCTGCAACTTTACCTCAAGATTCCCTTCTGACCGCTCTATTGCAGCCGTGATAGACGGCCACTGTTATTCTCCTAAATCTATTAAGTCTGGTGTTTCTCAGGGATTCTGTCCTGGGACCCTCTCTCTTGTCCTATCAACTCGTATGATGATGATAGAACCCTACATCTTTCCACGTCCTTTCAGAGACGACCAACTCTTCAGAAAGTCAACAAATAGAAAGCAGGTCACGCAGGGAAGCCACAGAACGCCTGAATTCTGATATTTCTAATGTTTTGATTTGGGCAGAGAAAACTTAGTAGTGTTCAATGCCTCAAAATCTCAATTCCCCCATCTACCAACTCGACACGACCTTCCAGCCAGTTATCCTCTATTCTTCAACGACACTCAGCTGCTCCCCTCTTCTGCAATGAATATCCTCGATATGTCCTTTACTCATAATCTAAGCTGGAAACTCCACATCTCATCTCTTGCTAAAACAGCTTCTACGAAGTTAGGCGATCAGAGGTGTCCCCGTTAATTTTTCTCGCTTCTCCAACTTCTAACTCTGTACAAGGACTTATAGGTCCTTGTTTAGAGTTCTCTGTGCAAGTTTGAGGGGCGTTCTAGTGTATTATTAGATAGGGTGGAATCGTCTCATCAACTCCTCTCCTCTGACTGACTGTCTTCAGCCTCTTTCTCACCGCCGGAATATTGTAACTCTTGCAATCTTCTACCACTCTTTTCATGCTTACTGCTCTACGGATCTTGGGGATTGCATGCCTCCGGTCATCCTGTGGTCTCGATGCACTAGGCTTTCTTCTTCCTCTCACCCCCTATTCTGTCTATCCTTATAATGCAATTGTTATCTATTAATCTTAATCATTTACAACTTTCCATACTAAAATCTAGAGCCCCCTGCCTCCTCTTGTATCTTCATCTTCCTACGATTTGACTTTTAAGAGGGAAGTCTCAAGACTTTTGTCCTTGTCTTTTGGCTATCTCTATTGATCTCTTAATTAAGGGAACTGGCAATTAAGTGGATCTTATTTATTCATTTTTTTGTTGCCCTTAGTTAGTTTGCTCTCTTACATAAAACAATCATAATCTTTCGAAATTCATCTCCCCTCGAGAATATTGTATCTCTTACAATCTTCTACCACTATTTTTCATGCTAACTGTTCTACGGATCTTGCGAACTGTATGCCTCCGCTCCTCCTGCAGCCTCGCTGCACAAAACTTTTTTTTCCTTTCTTCCTTTCATCCCTATTTTGTCCAACTTTATAATGCAATTTTATTGACCAGTACTTTAAATCATTTACACCTTTCTCTAGTAAACTCTGGAGCGCCCTGCCTCCTTTAGTATCTTCATCTTACTACGACTTGACTTCTTTTAAGAGGGAAGTCTCAAGATATTTGTCCTTGTTTTTTTGGCTATAATGATCTCTTGAGGGAACTGTCAATTAAGTGACCTATATATATTTATTTATTTTTTGTTGTTGTTGCCTTTGGTTAGTTTCCTTTCTTACATAAAAAATCATATACATAAAAAATCATAATCTTTCGAATTCCGTCTCCCATCGAAACTTCT
>NW_025541704.1:272684-287684 GCF_017591435.1 Portunus trituberculatus
CAGTAGTAGTAATAATAATAGTACCATTATCATCAATATTAACCATAATAGTAGTAGTAGTAGTAGTAGTAGTAGTAGTAGTAGTAGTAGTAGTAGTAGTAGTAGTAGTAATAGTAATCATATTAACAGTAATAATTATAAAACGTTGCAGTAGTAGCCATTAATTTTGCAAGTGGTTGCATCAGTGACGCAATGAAGAAATGAGGACACACTAGTGTTGAAAGACAGACAGATCTACATAAAGGAATCTAAAGAATGATGACTGACAAGCAAATGAACCAATGAATAGACATACGTACCAAGAAAGCAGTTACCTAAATCAATTACTAGGAGAACGATAAATAAATGAACAAACATTTAAACCTGTATACAGATAGACATACCAAGAGACAGACAAATACAATACTAAAAAAATCATGAACATGTAAACCTACGAACACAGACGAAAAGACAAAGTATTAAATGGATAGATCGAACACACACATACTCATAGATGCCGGCTAGCACACGGAGACAGTCAGGCAGCAGGATTAAGAAGGGATGGTAGGAAGAGAGGAGGTAAACGTGTTCCCATGAAGGTCAGGGAAGGCGCCATTTAAGGACCGGAGGCGGGTTGGGCAGAAGTGACCGGGACGGGTAGCGGACTGCTTGGGTGGTGAGTGTGGAGAGGTGTGGCGTGGGGTTGTTTGGCATGGTGACGGTGGAGAGGTGTAGTGGTATGGTGCG
The DNA here is from genome assembly GCF_017591435.1 of Portunus trituberculatus. Taxonomy (NCBI): domain Eukaryota; kingdom Metazoa; phylum Arthropoda; class Malacostraca; order Decapoda; family Portunidae; genus Portunus; species Portunus trituberculatus. Next base: position 273,411 of record NW_025541704.1, read on the forward strand.
GTGGTGTGGTATGATGACTGTACAGTGATAGATGAATGTAGTAGTATGGTGTGGATGGTGGTGATTTGGTGCGGTGCGGTTGATGATGTGATGTGGTGTGACATATTGTGGTGTGGGTATTAAGACACCACTGTGAGGTGTGGTGATGTATGGTGTGGCATGGTATGCAGTGATGTGGTGTGGTGTGGTGTGATGTGATGTAATGTGGTGTGGTGAGGTAAAGGTAAAGGTAAAGAACATCGAGGAAAGAATAGAGCTCAGTGTAAAGGACGATATGAGAGAGAGAGAGAGAGAGAGAGAGAGAGAGAGAGAGAGAGAGAGAGAGAGAGAGAAGGCTCATGTTATGCCTGGAAAAAACCAGTTCGTCTTCAGCTTCATCACTTTCCCTCCTTTTATTATGCTCGCCTCCTCGGCTTACCTGCCTGCTTGCCAGACCGCTGGCTTGCCCTCACATGCGCTCTATATTATTGGATTCAGTGCTCCATACATTACCCATCTATTCAGCTTATTGTAAATTTGTGTAATTAAAAGCGAATGGGAATGATATATCTCATCAACTCTCTCTCTCTCTCTCTCTCTCTCTCTCTCTCTCTCTCTCTCTCTCTCTCTCTCTCTGCTGACGGCTAGCAGATATGCTGATGCATTTTTTGTCCTTATTTGTGTTCTTTTGCATTATATTTTTCTTTAACGTTAAAATCTCCAAACATGAAACAACAATCTGCCCACCATCTACGGCAGCTTCATGTTCTTGCTCTCCTCATTCTCACCTCATATTTAATTCATATTTTGTTCTACTGAATTATTATATCAATTGTTCAGTTATTCAATACACATTCATGATTGTCATTTTTATCCACACTATTAACTCGCTGTTTATAGTGTGGAGAGAGAGAGAGAGAGAGAGAGAGAGTGTGTGTGTAGCGGCGGTGTTGATTACAGTTAAAGTAAGGTTACACGACTGCTCTCCCTCTCTCTCTCTCTCTCTCTCTCTCTCTCTCTCTCTCTCTCTCTCTCTCTCTCTCTCTCTCTCTCTATCTCTATCTATCTATCTATCTATCTATCTATCTATCTATCTATATATATATATATATATATATATATATATATATATATATATATATATATATATATATATATATATATATATATATATATATATATATATATATATATATATATATATATATATATATATATATATATATATATATGCTTGCTCACACGTATCTTTTGGCTATTTAAATTTACCTAACGTTACAGAGAGAGAGAGAGAGAGAGAGAGAGAGAGAGAGATTAACTCTTCCATTCCACTTTCCACTCGTATACATTTTCCTCATGATTTTACCAAACCTTTTCTCCCTCCTACTTCCTCATTCACTTCCTCTCTTCCTTCCTGCCCCCATTCCCTCTCCTCCTTTCCCTTTTACTCCTTCTACTCTTCGTCATCCTCCTACCTTAATCTATGGAGGTATATAAAGCTCTCAGCAGATAAACATTGTGGAAAAATTAAATAATATTGCATTGATAATTAACTGCACGCAAATAGAAACTTAAACATTAATGACAGAGAGAGAGAGAGAGAGAGAGAGAGAGAGAGAGAGAGAGAGAGAGAGAGAGAGAGAGAAAGCGAATTACGGGAGATCGGCTCTTACTCTCCTTTTCCCCCTACTATATTTTTTTCCTCCTGCTTTTACGAAAACTTCTTCCTCTTCATTTTTTTTCCTCAGCGTCTCCCTCCTCCTCCTCCTCCTCCTCCTCCTCCTCCCTTACTCTACCGAGCCATATGTAGTCCACAACACATACATAGTGGGAAGCAATATTGTAACTTAAATTCACTGCACGTAAATAAAGACTAAAACAGCAGTGAGAAAACAAGCAGAGGAAAATAAATGAATATTATTGTTGGAAGAAGTGAGGAAAAAAAAAATCTACAGTAGGGTAAATTATATGAACGATCATACGATCATAATGAAACGATTGAATAGATGACTGATACATATTGTACTTTCATGGCAGCACTGTATCTCTGTGAGGTAGGAAACATGGCAAAACGTGCAGCTGCCACTTGAACTCTTTACACTGATAAACTTTACTACGATTACATATAAGAAAAAAATATATAATTATTCCCTTTTACTGCAGCCTTCCAAGTACTTGTGTAACACAGAAAGGACAAAATCAACCTTCTGGTTTCATGCATGTAGGTTGAGGCACATCTTTTCTAATGTTATCGAAGTTAAAAGGAAGATAACCACAAACCACAGTAATGAAAGGATTGGACATAAAAATTAGACAGAAATACATTATCATAGCAAAAGTGTATGAAAGATACGTACAAAAGTATACGAGAGAGAGAGAGAGAGAGAGAGAGAGAGAGACTTAAACTTACCATGTTGAGGAATTTGCGAGTGCTGATCCACGGGAAAAATGATATACCGGCAGAAGTGAGCCTCTTGCTCGATGCCTGCCTTTATATACCCACCCACCCACATCCCACCCACCAGGTCACGTGAGAGGGGGCAGAAAGCGGAGGCGGTGAGGATGGAGTTGCTGTGGTGGGAAGGATCGGGTGGTGGGGTTGTGGTGGGAGTGGTGGTGAATATGGAGATGATGTGGTGGTGTTTGTGGTAGTAATGGTGTTGATAATATTGGTGTTTGTGGTTTCTCTCTCTCTCTCTCTCTTTCTCTCTCTCTCTCTCTCTCTCTCTCTCTCTCTCTCTTATCTCTCTCTTATGTGTGTGTTTGTGTGTGAAAGACTAAATATTGCTTTGTGTGTACAGGACGTGGTGAGGGGCAGCTAAGACGGTGTATGACTCGTCCTTCAACACCTCAATGCACACTAATCTGTCCCAACCTCCCTGACAGATCTGCCTCCCATCCAGCCACAGACTTTGGCCTGCTTCCAAATCTACAGCCGCATCTCATACTACTCTTCTTCCACACCTGCCGACCCAATCGAGTATACAAAACTGCACATATTATTATTATTATTATTATTATTATTATTATTATTATTATCATTATTATTATTATTATTATTATTATTAATATATTATAATAATAATAATAATAATAATAATAATAATAATATAATAATAATAATAATTATTATTATTATTATTATTATTATTATTATTATTATCATTATTTTCATTATTATTATTATTATTATTATTATTATTATTATTATTATCATTATTTTCATTATTATTATTATTATTATCATTATTATTATTATTATTATTATTATTATTATTATTATTATTATTATTATTATTATTATCATTATTATCATCATCATTAACATCATTACTATTATTATTGTTAATTATTATTAACATTGATTATGTTATTGTTGCTGTTGTTGTTGTTGTTGTTGTTGTTGTTGTTGTTGTTGTTGTCTTCATCGTTGTTGTCATTGTTTTGATTGTTGTTGCTGTTGTCGTCGTCCTTATCGTCGTCCTCTTCGTCGTTGCCATCGATGTTGTTGTTGTTGTTGTTGTTGTTGTTGTTGTTGTTGTTGTTGTTGTTGTTGTTTTTGTTGTTGTTGTTGTTGTTGTTGTTGTTGTTGTTGTTGTTGTTGTTGTTGTTGTTGTTGTTGTTGCTGCTGCTGCTGCTGCTGCTGCTGCTGCTGCTATTGTTTTTGCTGTTTTTGCCTCTTCTGCTGTTATTATTTGTTCTTGTTCCCGTTGTTGTTCTTGCCATGCCATGACATGGTCAGAGGGAGGAGGAGGGACAAGCCCAGAATCATCCAAGGTAAAGTTATCAGCAAAGGTTTGACGGGATAGTTCAGCTTTTAGAGATAAATGATCACGATGGCAGTGGTGCCAACAGGAGGAAATAAAGAAGAGAAAGATGAAAAAAAATAATAAAGTTTTTCGAGATGTTTTTGGCCAGATGCCGGAACAGACTTGGCATGATTTCAATTTAAAATACATATAAAGCGCATGAAAAATTATTTAATGAAGCTTCACATACTATTGAAGAGACAAAACTTCTTTTTTTCCTCCATCACCCTGACATGGATATTAGTCCATTATTTATTTATTTATTTCAACTTATTTTCATAATGGCTGGTACAGCCCATCTTGAGGCGTGCGGGGACCACCTCGTCCCGCATTCTGGGCCGATGATAGGTTTAATGGTGTGGAAGGAGAGGTTGTCCCAATAACCTTGCCATAGGAGTTTTGCTAATGATTTAACAACTGAGAGACATGACTACAGATCTCAACAACAACAACAAAAGGAGGAGGAGGTAGTACACAACTACCGTAAAGATGATTTATTCACAGCGAGCTCTACTAGCGCTAGTTCAGGGGGTGTTGTGATCCTTCCATTTAAGTCAGTTGTGATCTCGATCAACGTTTCTCTTTGTGTCTCACTACTCAAGGACCCAGTCACAGCCTGCCCACTAAAGACAACTCTCCCTCTTTACATAAAACTACATGCACTTATCACACACACACGCTCACTTAAAATTCAGATTTCAAAATGGCGACTCCAAATCCAGCATCGGAATCCCCTTCTGGGGAGGTGACCAAAAGTATTCCCAGATCGGACTGCTCTCCCGGTGGTGACTCAAAATGTCTTGACACCTCTCTCGACTTTTTCTTCATAAACTTCTGCAAAATTCGCGGTCTTGCATCAAATTTTCAATCTCTAGAACACCACCTCTCCTCTACTAAACCTCATCTTCTATTCCTCAACGAAACACAACTGTCTGAGGCAACTGACAGTAGCCCCATATTTGTTCCCTCCTACTTCCTCTATCCTCATTTTCGCTCCAAAGCCGGTTGTTGCGTGTATGTGAGCAAATACTTAACATGCTCTCGTACCCACGCTCTAAGAATCTTTCGAGTTTTCCACCATCTGGCTTCGACTCAATAATCACTCTCTAACTAAATTTATCTGTGCTGTCTATCTCTCCCCCCTAACTCCACTGACTACATTAAATTCATTGATTATTTAACTTCCAGGTTGGAGCACATTCTGTCTCACTACCCTTTCACAGAGATTTTCATCTTGGAGATTTCAATGTTCACCACTAGCTTTGGCTTTCCTCTCCCTCCACTGACCATTCTGATGAACTACCCTTCAACTTTGCTATCCTCTATGATCTAGACTAGAGCAACTGGTGCAAAACCCTACTCGTATTCCTGACCGACTTGGGGAATACGCCCAAAATTCTTGATCTTTTCCTTACTTCCAATTCTGTTTTTGCTGTTACCCTATCTTCTCCGTTTGGCTCCTCCAACCACAATTTCATTGTTGTATCTTGTCCTATCACACCTATGCCTTCTGAAGATCCCCCCAAAGTGGAGGTGCCTCTGGCGTTTTGCCTCTGCCAATTGAGGGAACCTGAGGAGGTATTATGCAGATTTTCCCTGGAATGATAACTGTTTCCGTTTCTCTGTGTGAAGAAAGCATAAGAGAGGTGACAGTGTTTGGCATGGAGGCGTACATTACTCATTCTTTTTCCCTCCTAATGTTCTAAAAAAAACTGTGCTTCTGTGCTTGCACCTTGGCTGCCCAAACTCTTTCAACTATGTCTATCGAGTTCTACTTTTCCTTCTTCCTGGAAGTTTGCCTACATTCAGCCTGTTCCTAAGAAGGGTGACCGTTCTAATCTCTTAAACTACCGTCATATAGTTTTGATCACTTGCTTGTCTAAAGTTTTTTTTTATTCATCCTCATTAGGAAGATTCTTAAATATCTGTCACTTCACAATCTTCTATCTGATCGCCAGTATTACTAGAGTAGCTCATGCTGGTTATGTATGCACTTTTATGTCCAGAGCTAAACTCTTCAGAAATCAATTATTTGAAGGTCACTGTTCAATGCTTGATTGGTAACACATTTGCCACTGACAGCGAAATTGGCGAAATTGCCACGCCTCTTTTTTAGCGAAGACTTACCAATTACCACCGCTGTATCTCCGGAACCGTTCAGCCTAGAAGGTCATGTGACCACTCAAAATGTGCGGAATTGTCCTAAAATCAATGGTTTTCGAGATATTGGCAATAAACTAATTTCAACATATTTCGAACCCATGTTCCGTGTAATTTACATGGATGTAATATACATGCCATGCCATGACTCATCCTACCATTGTCCTAACATTGTTTTGCTATTGAGTAAACATGTAAATAAATTTTTCAAGTTTAAACCCATTATTTTTGGTTCTGTCCCCGCTACTGATCCTAAGAACTACATTCATGTCCCCTTTGTTAAAACCCTTATACCACTTAAGTACTTCTATCAGGTTTCCTTTTAACCTACGTCTTTCTAAGGAATGCAGAGTAAGTTTTTTTTCAGTCTCTCTTCATAGGGTATATCCCTCATTCCCTGTATCATTTTAGTCATCCTCCTTTGCACTGACTCCAATTGAGCTATGTCCTTCCTGTAATGTGGGGACCAGAATTGTACCGCATAGTCAAGATGTGGCCTGACCAGCGCCAAGTATAATTTTAGTATTACTTCGGGACTCCTGCTTTTAATACTTCTAAAGATGGAACCTAATACTCTATTCGCCTTATTTCTGGCCTTGATACATTGCTTCCTTGTATCGAGATCAGAGCTAACTGTGACTCCTTAATTTTTTTCATACTTGGAACTTCTTAGTGCCACGTTATCTATTGTGTACCTATTCTTTGGATTATCTCTACCCACACTCAGTACCCTGCACTTGTTAATATTGAACTGCATTAGCCATCTATCTGTCCATTCTTTCATCCTATCCAAGTCAGCCTGCAAAGCCTTGGCATCCGAATCGGACCTAATTAATCTACCTATCTTTGTGTCGTCCGCAAATTTACTGATATCACTATTAATTCCAGTATCCAAGTCGTTGATATATATTAGAAATAATAATGGCCCTAAAACTGAGCCCTGTGGCACCCCACTAACTACTTCTCCTCATTCGGAATTCGAACTATTAATTACTACCCTCTGTCGCCTGCCGTCTAACCACGCTTTAATCCAGCCTAATATTCTACCCTCTATACCGTGTGCTTTAACTTTTTTTAAGAGCCTCTGGTGAGGTACTTTGTCAAAGGCTTTACTGAAATCTAAATATAGAATATCATAATTATCACCTTTGTTTGCCGCCTCATAAATCTTGCTATAAAAGCTCAATAAGTTGGTAAGACACGACTTCCCCTTCGTAAATCCATGTTGTGTGTGATTTATCAAGCCGTGTTTGTCTAGCTGTTCCCTAATGCTTTTCGCTATTATTGATTCCATTAATTTACCAATAACTGAAGTTAAGCTGACAGGCCTGTAATTAGACGTTAAGGTTTTATCTCCCTTCTTAAATATGGGAACCACATTAGCTTCTCTCCACATTATCGGTACCTCACCTGACTCCAGTGCCGCTAAAGGCTCGCTTATAACGTCATTGCATTCCTGCCAAGCGATTTGTAAATACTCCCTTAAGCCATCGAAATTAGCCTTTCTAAAGTCAGGTACTCTTCCTTTGTTCTGTTTTCTAAAAGTGTCATGCCATTTCAATGTATACTTTACTTTTTTGTGATCGCTGTTACCAAAATGGCCTCCAACCTCCACCTGTGTAACTGCCTCCTCCCTGTTTGTCAGAACTAAATCTAGAATATTTCCCCGCGTGGGTTCTAAAATGACTTGCTTTAAAAAAATATTATGTATGACCTTAATGAACTCATCTGCTTCCCTGTTACCCACCATCAAGCTCCAATCAACATTCTTATAGTTAAAATCCCCTACCACACATATCTTACTGTACCTTGCTGTTCTATTTATTTCCTCCCATAGAGTAGAGTTTATTTGGTTTGAAGCATTTGGTGGCCTGTACACTAAACCCATTACTACTGATTGAGACCCGTCCTTAATATCTACCCATAAAGACTCTGTTTGACTGTCTGTCTTAATTATGCTGTTTATGCAACATTGCAGTGTGTCCTTGACGTACAAGGCCACTCCTCCCCCTCTTCTCTTTTTGCTGTCCTTATGAAAAGTGTATAACCATCAATTTTCACCTCCTGATCAAACACCTTCTCTGACATATCTGACCAGGTTTCTGTTAAAGCAATTATATCAAAATTTTCAACACAAGCTGCACCTCTCAACAAATCTATCTTATTCAAAACACTCCTACAGTTTGTGTAATACACTTTTAAATTATTATTTGCATTTACTAAGCTGGTTAATTTCTAGATTTGACTATTCCTTCCTGCCTATGGATCACCGAAACCCCTTCCCTTTCTTGTCCACCGAAAAAAGCGCTGGAGTGCATTTAACTCGCTTTCAAGTGTTCCAGCCAAAACTAGAACACCTTCGCGTGATATATGCACTCCATCCCGGACATACAAGATGTCCTTGCCGTAAAATAGGTCCCAGTTATCAATGAACACTCATCCATTGCTCCTGCAGTGATCTGCAAGTCTGCAATTTAATGCAATAGCCCTGGACAGCCATTCACCTCCCAGTCCCCTCCTTGGCAACACACCGCATAACACGGGGGTTGCATCATAATTTCAATTTTTAGTCAAAGCCTCCTTAAATCTCCTAAACAGCTCCTCACTTCTTACCTTGCAAATTTCATTTCCCCCCGCGCTGAGGATAACAATGGTTATTATTAATATTATTATTATTATTATTATTATTATTATTATTATTATTATTATTATTATTATTATTATTATTATTATTATCATTATTCAATACCTCAGTCCACACTAATTTGTTCCAACCTCCCTGATTGATCTGCCACCTATCTTGCCCAAAATCGCCGCCACACGCTTTAGCCTACTTCAATTTTACATGTTGGGTGGAAGTGACAGTTTGTTGTTGTTTTTTTGTTGTTACTATCAGTATTAACATTATTTAATATTATTGTTATAGTAATAATAACAATAATGCTAATAATAATAATAATAATAATAATAATAATAATAATAATAGTAGTAGTAGTAGTAGTAGTAGTACTAGTAGTAGTAGTAATATTATTGTTATTATAATTATTATCAACATTATTTTTATTGTTATAATAATCATTATTATCATTGTTATACAATGGTAATAATAATAATAATAATAATGATAATAATAATAATAATAATAATAATAATAATAATAATAATAATAATAATAATAATAATAATAATAATATTTACAATAATATTTACAATGATAATAATAATAATAAGAACAACAACAACAACAACAACAACAACAACAACAAAAACAATAATAATAATAACGATATAATAATTATTATTATCAATATTATATTTATTTTATTATTATTATTATTATTATTATTATTATTATTATTATTATTATCATATATAACAAGGTGAATGATTGGATTTTGGATTTTGGATGTAGGCGCCGCAACAGCCAAGGTCATTTGGCGCCGCTACCAAATTTAAATAGGACGAAAAAAATTTAAAAGAAAAATTATAAAATAACTAAAAACAATTAAAAACAATACAATTAAAAGTTGTTAAAACACTAAAAACACGATAAAACCAAATAAAACCACAAAATGCATAAATAAAAATTCTAAAATTCACAGATAGGGGAGAAGGCCAGCCTCTCCCAAAAAAACAAAAACATCATGGCCAAGGGCCAAACACGCTGGTCCAAGGACCTCAGATAGAAGATAGACACCGCTATCTCCATCGCGGCACCGATAGAGGTAGCGGTGTCGCAGGTCTATTAAACTAGGGCACTCCACAAGTAGGTGCCGTACTGTGAGTGGCACCAGGCAGTCATCACAGTAAGGTTGAGGGTCCCTGGTCAGCAGGTACCTATTTGTAAGGTACGTGTGACCTATACGCAATCGCGCCAATAAAGTCTGTGCACGGCGATCCCGGACATGGGTGTATGTCCACTGAGGGAGAGTGGAAGTAGTGATCTCTCCCATTTTCGAGGTTGCGACCCCGTTAGCCATCTCCTCTGCCATATTGCTGCGACCGTCACACGAATAAGATCAAATACATCTCGAAACGGAACAGGGGCAGGAGATGGAGCGCGACTTGCTGCCTCTTTAGCGAGGCGATCTGCGTGTTCATTCCCTGGAACACCTACATGACCAGGGACCCAACAGAACCCAACACGATATCCTCTTCTGGTAAGTAGATAGAGCCACTCCAGGGCTGATAAAACCAAAGGGTGAAGGAAAATAAAAGAAGAGAGAGCAGTAAGAGCACTGCGAGAGTCACTAAAAATTGTAAAAGACGAAACCGGGAGAGTAAAAATTATCTGTAAAGCTAGGACTATGGCAGACAGCTCCGCAGTAAAGACGGAGGCTACTGAAGGAAGGCTGCCAGACCGATAAAAAGAGGGGAAAACCACACTAAACCCAACGCCTGCGTCGGATTTGGAACCATCAGTAAAAACGGGGATGTCATCAGAATGGATAAAAAGTGTTCTAAAACCGTGTGTGGGACAGAGCTGGCAGAAAATCCTTCTTGCCATCCATGGCAGGAGGGCATAATGAAACAACAGGAAGCTGCCAATAACCAACTCGTGGGAGCCGGAAAGAGACACAGGAGTGGGGTCGATAGACAAATCCGCCATGAGATTTGCCACTCGAAGGCCAAAAGGTTTAGGTAGACTCGGTCGAGTGACATACGCCTGCGAACGCGAGTCCCGCAACATTGACAGACAAGGGACAGAATCAGGAAGACGGTGGGTGCGAAACCAACACCGGAGCATCGAAGACTGGCGCCGGAGGTCGAGCGGCCAGAAACCAGCATCCACTAGAAGGCTAGGTATTGGAGATGTCCGAAATGCACCCGTAGCCAAGCGGACCCCAGCATGATGCACGGGGTCAAGCGTGCGTAGTCGTGCATCCGTTGCGGATGAGTAGATCTCACAGCCGTATTCCAGCTTTGGAAGTATAAGTGTACGGTGAAGAAGCAGCAACGTGTCCCTGTCCGCACCCCAAGAGGTGTGACTTAAAACCCGAAGAAGGGATAGTGCCTGCCGACAAGACGCCTTAAGAGAACGGAAATGGGGAACCCAGGTGAGACGGTTGTCAAATAAAAGGCCAAGATATCGAGTCGCCTCCACGCATGAGAGGCGTCTATTGGCGAGGTATAAATCAGGGTCTGGATGGACACCACGGTTGCGACAAAATGCATGACTACGGTCTTCGAGGTGGAGAATCGAAAACCGTTCATGTTGGCCCAACTGGACACCCTATTGATCGCCAGTTGGAGCTTGCGCTCAATCAGTGACATCCTAGCAGCAGCAAAAGAAATACATAAATCATCAACATATAAGGAGCTGTGAATGCCATCTGGAGAGTATCTATAACACCATTTATTGGCAACTGCGAATAGTGTAACACTAAGAATACTTCCCTGTGGGACACCATCATTTAGAGCAGTAGCCTCGGAGAGAACACTCCCAACTCGAACCCGTAAAAAACGTCTGGATAAAAACTGCTGAATAAAAATAGGAAGGTGGCCACGAAGGCCAAAATTAAACAAAGACTGTAAAATGCCATGACACCAAGCCGTGTCGTAGGCCTTCTCCAGGTCAAAAAAGACTGTTACTTGATGGTGGTGATTAGCGAAGGCCTCACAAATAGAAGACTCTAGGGATAAAAGAGCATCAGTAGTAGACCTCATCTTTCGGAAGCCGTACTGTACCGATGACAAGTACTTCCCCCTCTCCAAGTACCACATGAGTCTTACATTTACCATCTTTTCTAACACTTTACAAATGCAAGATGTCAAAGATATAGGACGGTAGTTCGTAGCCTGCAGATTATCTTTCCCAGGCTTCGGAAATGGGAGAACCATTGCCACAGCCCAAGAAGATGGAAAGTCACCGGTATTCCAAATCAGATTATAAAGATTTAATAAAAATTTAAAAGCACTGTCAGACATGTGGCGCAAGAAGGCATAAGGTATATCAACTGGCCCAGGAGAAGAGTCGTGACACTGGGACAAAGCAGTCCGCAACTCGGAGGCAGAGAAGGGGATATTATAAGACTCCCCTCCAGTGGAAGAAAAATTTATGCCGAGAGATTCCATTCTCTGGCGGTAACGTGCACCTGGGGCTGCAGGATCCTTCCGGGAAACACTGGCAAAGTGCTCCGCGAAGAGGTCGGCGACAGTCTCATGGTCTGCCACCGTTCGCCCAGCAGACAACAAAACTGGTGGGGGAGGAGCTGAATACTTCCCAGCAATTCGGCGGACTTTTAACAAGGTGAATGATGATAAGAAAAAAAATGATAATGATAATAATGATTATTATACTACTAATAATAATAACAATGATAATAATAATAATAATAATAATAATAATAATAATAATAATAATAATAATAATTGTTATTATGATTATTATTATTATTTTTATCATAATAATAATGATAATAGTAAATAATGATAATACTGATAGCAACAACAAAACACAACAAGAAACGATTACTTCCATCTCATATGTGAAGTTTTGTTTATGTGATTGCGTCGGCAGGCTGTAGATTTGGAAGCAGGCCGTTTTTGGCAGGATGGGAAGCAGATAAATGAGGGAGGTTGGGACAGATTGGTGTGAACTGGCTTGTTGAAAAACCGAGTCATACACCGTTTTTGCTGCCACTTACCATGACCTGCACACATAAAGCATTTTGTTTAGTACACACACACACACACACACACACACACACACACACACACACACACACACACACACACACACACTTATAACAGAGAGAGAGAGAGAGAGAGCCACAAGCACCAATTTTATCACCATTATCACACACACACACACACACACACACACACACACACACACACACACACACACACACCTATAACAGAGAGAAAGAGAGAGAGAGAGAGAGCCACAAGCACCAATTTTATCACCACTATCAACACCACAAACACCACCACGTCATCTCTATATTCATCACCACACCCATCACAAACCCGCCACCGAATCCTACCCACCACAGGAATTCCATCCTCACTACCTCCGCTTTCCCTCCCCCCCTCTCACGTGACCTGGTGGGTGGGGATATGAAGGCGTTGAGCAAGGAGCTTCAATTCTGCCGGTATCTAATTTTCCCGTAGCTCAGCACTCGTAAATTCCTCAACATCTGAGTTTAAGTCTCTCTATCTCATCTCTCTCTCTCTCTCTCTCTCTCTCTCTCTCTCTCTCTCTCTCTCTCGTTTGATTTTGTAGCTATCTTTCTGACATTTCTTGTTATGATGATGTATTTCTCTTTATTTTTTTTTATTTCCAATCCTATCGTTGCTGTGGTTTGTGATTATCGTCCTTTTAATTTTGACATTCGAAAAGACTGCTTGCTTGGACATGTATAAAACTTGAAACTAAAAGTTTGATTTTGTCCTTTCTGGGTTGCACAAATACTTGGAAGGCTGCAGTAAAAAAAAAGAAAAAAATGTTTTTTTTTTTTTCTTATAATGTGATCGTAATAAAGTCTAACAGTATGTAAAGGCCCTTCTACACCTAGACTTTTACGTCGGGGAATAACCCAACTGCTTTACCCGGATTCCATATCTATAAAGTACAAGTGAACAGGGATACAGAGCGCATCGGATCCCATCAACCAAAGGCATTGCATTTTAGCACTGAATTACTCTGCGTTCATCCTGTGTCATGTCAACAGTGGAGGAGTATGTCCATAGGCTGCGTTACATCCTCTTTCACTCTGCGTAGGCATTCTCTGATTTTTCTTCAGTTTTATGGACGCAGATGACACAGGGACCTTTAAACTATATTGACAATAGGGGCATCCATAAAAGCAGCATACATACTTCCCTTCCAGCTGCTCACAGGTGAATGAGAAGCGCATCGGAATCTGCCTGTACGCCAAGTTTGGAAGCGCACCACTTATTTCCTAAGTGGGGCATTATATATATATATATATATATATATATATATATATATATATATATATATATATATATATATATATATATATATATATATATATATATATATATATATATATATATATATATATATATATATATATATATATATATATATATATATATATATATATATATATATATATATATATATATATATATATATATATATATATATATATATATATATATATATATATATATATATATATATATATATATATATATATATATATATATATATATATATATATATATATATATATATATATATATATATATATATTAGAGATGTCCTGATACCAAATTTTGGCCGATGCCGATACCGATACCGATACCACCTAATAGGGCCGATACCGATACTAGTACGGATACCGAAAAAACC
>NW_025541704.1:292684-300184 GCF_017591435.1 Portunus trituberculatus
ATCTGACATCCTTTGATATTAATTCATTACACATTAGTAGACCAATTAAGAAACATGAGCTTTCACCTAATCTTTTCAATTAAATAGAAAAAAGTTTAGTTTATTCTAAATTTCTAGGCTGTGGCTTATTACCACAGAAAACAGTATTCTATGACATACAGTAATCACCACGGAAACATAATACGTCGTATTATATTAATTTTGTGTCATCAATATCTTATATCGAATATATCACTAAGTAGTAAATTTCTTTTAGGTATCGGAAGTATCAGCATAAAATAAGCCGATACCGATACCAATACCGATACCCAAAAATGAGCCGATACCGCCGATTCCGATACCGATACATCGGTACATCTCGAATATATATATATATATATATATATATATATATATATATATATATATATATATATATATATATATATATATATATATATATATATATATATATATATATATATATATATATATATATATATATATATATATATATATATATATATATATATATATATATATATATATATATATATATATATATATATATATATATATATATATATATATATATATATATATATATATATATATATATATATATATATATATATATATATATATATATATATATATATATATATATATATATATATATGTATGTATATATATATATATATATATATATATATATATATATATATATATATATATATATATATATATAATATATATATATATATATATATATATATATATATATATATATATATATATATATATATATATATATATATATATATATATATATATATATATATATATATATATATATATATATATATATATATATATATATATATATATAGAGAGAGAGAGAGAGAGAGAGAGAGAGAGAGAGAGAGAGAGAGAGTCTCTTGTATGGAGTGACCAGGTTTCCGTAAGGTGTGGTCTGATGCCACCCACTGAAGTGCGATTTTTCTTCACTGCTTTTGTTTTCCCTGGCAACGAAATGACACATGCTTTTATTATTGATGAAACATCGATCACACACACACACACACACACACACACACACACACACACACACACACACACACACACACACACAGGCTCACACGCACAAACACACACACACAAACACACACACTTCGCCGCCAACTGGAGACAGTACAAAAACGGGCTGTCAGCTGATCTTGGGAAGTAACTATACCAGCTACCAAGACGCCCTGCACGCCCTGAAGCTCAACACCCTGCAGGATCGCCACGAACTACTCCTGGAACGGATGAGCCGCCGGCTGCTGCACCACCCCCGCCATCGTGACCTCCTCCCCCCCCACTGCACCGCGTCCTCGTACCTTGGTGAGGCACGCCAACACACTCGTGCCCATCAGAGCCAGAACTGACCGCTACAAAAAGAGTGCTGTGCCAGCCATGGTACAGGCAATAAACACACACTAACAAACTGCATTCGTTAATTCTTGTATAATATCAAGTGTTTAATTGTTTTGTTTTGTTTTGTTTTTTAGTTTGTACAAATACATCCACCCCTTTTCTGTAAATTTTCAGCCTTTGGGCTGCAATGTCTAATAAACCGTATTATTTTTATTATTATTAGTGTTATTATTATTATTAATACACACACACACACACACACACACACACACACACACACAGGCATACGTTTGTGTGTGTATATATATATATATATATATATATATATATATATATATATATATATATATATATATATATATATATATATATATATATATATATATATATATATATATATATATATATATATATATATATATATATATATATATATATATATATATATATATATATATATATATATATATATATATATATATATATATATATATATATATATATATATATATATATATATATATATATATATATATATATATATATATATATATATATATATATATATATATATATATATATATATATATATATATATATATTTTTTTTTTTTAAGATTATACCTGTGAAAATAATTTCTTTTAGAGAACGATAACACAGGATAAATAATGTTTCTTTCAACTTTAAAGTTTACTATAAATGTAATAAAGTTTGGACATCATTGATAAAGATACGATAAAAAATGGCACATTATTTACGTATGTACGGGTGTTCAGAGAGGGTTGTAAGATATGATAT
Organism: Portunus trituberculatus; assembly: GCF_017591435.1. NCBI lineage: Eukaryota > Metazoa > Arthropoda > Malacostraca > Decapoda > Portunidae > Portunus > Portunus trituberculatus. The sequence continues at coordinate 294,878 of NW_025541704.1, forward strand.
TATGGTTTTCATGTTATATAAAGAAAAAAAGACACATAGTGACATCTTCCTAATTTCTCTCCTGTAACTAAAGATGGAGAGTACCTTACTTGATAGTTGTATTTGTTAGTAGTATTTTCATTGAAACTTTCTATCAAGTCTGATGATATAAGGCTATCTTTGCTATCTGAAGTAAAATATTAATTTATGTTTGTTTGTTTGTTTTGTTTGTTTAATAATGTCAGGATTGATACTGGTATTGCTCAGGAAACACATTTGTATTTGTTTATCATTAATTAACAAAAATGAATATTTTACTTCAGGTAGCAAAAATAGACTTATATCATCAGACTGCTTGACTAAACTGCAAACTTAATACCAAAAATTGTAATGCGTGACAAATATGTACAAACTGTACCCTAAATGGTGAAGCAGTATTCCTAATTTTATTTTTATTTATTTATTTATTTATTCTCTTTAAAGCTTATCTAAGTAAAAGGGAAACAAAGAGGCCCACTGGACTGCAATTCCCTAAAAGAACTTAAAGAGTCAGCGAAAAACCAGGGACAAATGTCTTGTAACCTGCTGCAAAGAAGGCAAGTCGTAGGAAAATGGAAATACAAAAGTAGGAAGGGAGACCCAGAATTTACCAGTGAAAGGTATAGATGACTGAGAATACTGATTAACTCTTGTATTAGAGGGTTGGGCAGAAATGGGATGAGAGGAAGAAGAAAGTCTTGTGCAATGAGGCCGCAGGAGAAGGGGAGGCATGCAGTTAACAAGGTCAATAGAACAGTTAACATGAAAATAGCGATAAAAGATAGAAAGAGGTACAACATTTCGGCGTAGAGAAAGACACTGAAGACAGTCAGTCGGAGAAAGGGAGTTGATGATATGAAAAGCTTTTGATTCCACCCTATCTAATAAAACTGTATGAGAACAGTGGCTGTCTACCACGGCTGCAATAGAACGGTCAGAAAGGAAACTTAGATAATGTTGCAGAGAGAGAAGGATAAAAACCATAGGAGGGCAGTTTGGAAGTCAAACCTTTGTGCCAGACTCTATTAAAAGCTTTTGATATGTCTAATTCAACAGCAATATTTTCACCGAAAAATCTAAAAGAGGATGACTAAGACTCAGTAAGGAAAGCCAGAAGATCACCAGTAGATCGACCTTGACGGAAGCCATACTATCGATCAGAGAGATTATGAAGTAACATATGTTTGAAAATATTCCTATTCAGGATAGATACAAAAAGTTTTTGATACGCATAAGATTAAAGCTACAGGACGGTAGTTTGAGGGATTAGAACGGTCATCCTTTTTATGAGCAGGCTGAATATAGGCAAACTTCCAGCAAGAAGGAAAGGTAGAAGTTGACAGACATAGTTGAAAGAGTTTGGCTAGGCAAGGTGCAAGCACGGAAGCACAGTTTTGAGAACAATAGGAGAGACCCTATCATGTCCATAAGCCTTCCGACGGTTTAGGCCAGCGAACGCATGGAAAACATTATTACGAAAAAATCTTGATTGCCTGCATGAAATAGTCGGAGGGAGGAGGAGAAAGAGGATCAAGCCTAGATTCATCCAAGGTGGAGTTGAGAGCAAAGGTTTGAAAGAAGATTTCAGCTTTAGAGACATAAGAGATGGCAGTGGTACCATCAGGATGAAATAAAGCAGGGAAAGATGAAGAAGTAACGTTATTGGAGATGTTTCTGGCCAGATGGCAGAAGTCACAAGGGGAGTTGGAGTTTGAAAATTTTTGACATTTTCTATTTAGAAAAGAGTGTTGGGCAAGTTAAAGAACACACTTGACGTGATTCCGGACAAAAATATAAAGTGCATGAGATTCAGAAGATAGAAGATTCAAGTACCTTTTCTGGGCAACCTTTCTATCATGTATACCACGATAACAGGATGTGTTAAACCAAGATTTAGAAGATTTATGTTGAGAAAAGGAATGAGGAATGTACGCGTCCATGCCAAACACTGTCTCCTCTGTTATGCGTTCAGCACACATTGATGGGTCTCTTACACGTAAACAGTAATAAGGGGGTAGTAAACACCTACCGAAACGATAATTTATCCACAGGTAGGTCTAATAACACTAGATCCTGGGATGCTGTGAACCTTCCATTAAAGCTAGTTGCGATCTCGCTGAACGTTTCCGTTTGTGTCTCACAACTCTAGGGGGCATTCACAACCTGCCCTCTAAAGACAACTAACTCTCTTCACACAAAACTACATGCATTTACCACACACACAACCCTTCATTTAAAACTCAACATTCAAAATGACGACTCTAAATCCAGCCTCAGAGTCTCGTTCTAATCCTTCTGCTTATGCTGTTACCCTATCTTGCTTGTTGAGTTGCTCCGATAACAATCTAATTTCTGTATCTTGTCCTATTTCTCGAATTACTCTTCAGGATCCCCCATAACAGAGGGGCCTCTAACGTTTTGGCTCTGCCAGTTGGGGGGACCTGAAGAGGTATTATGGTAATATTCCCTGGAATGATCATATTATTTCCGTGTCAGAGACCCATCTCTGTGTGCTGAACTCATAATAGTGTCTGGCATTGAGGCGTAAATTCCTCATTTTTTTTTCAACCTAAACCTTCTAAACCTTGGTTTAACACAACCTATTCTCGTGCTATACATGACAGAGAGCTTGTCCACAAAAGATATTTGAGCTTTCCATCTCCTGAATCTAATGCACTTTATTCTTCTGACCGGAATCATGCCAAGTCTGTTCTCCAACTTACCAAACACTCTTGCATAATTAGAAAATGTCAGAAACTTTCAAATTCCAACTCCTCTCGTGACGTTTAGCCAAAATGTCTCCAATAATTTTAATTCTTCATCTTTAACTCCTTTATTTCATATTGATGGCACCACTGCCAGCTCTTCTGTATCTATCTTCTCTCAAACTTTTGCTAACAACTCCACCTTGGATGATTCAGGTCTTGTTCCTCCTCTCCTCCCTCTGACTATTTCATATCTACGATTCATGTTCTTCATAATTATTTTTTTCCATGCCCCTGCTGGATTGTTCTCAAAAACTGTGCTTCCGTGCTTGCACTTTGCCTGGCCAAACTCTTTCTGTCTCCCTCTTCCATACTCTCTATCTCTCTCTCTCTCTCTCTCTCTCTCTCTCTCTCTCTCTCTCTCTTTTTTTTTTTTTTTTATTTAAACTAGGTTACATGTGTTGTACATACCAGAGGTCTGAGACTATGGTATAGTTCAGGCCTATCTTGGCAACAAAAGAAAATACACAATATTTACAGAAGTGAGACAAGTTGATAATTTGATAATAGTATATAATTACACACTTTCACTGCACTTATTGGTGTCACACTAGCACTTTAGCCACTCGTTCACGCCTCTTTTGTACGCCTGGAGGCATGTAGAGTGGTGTATGTTGTGTCTTGCACCAGCCGGTTCCACATGCGGCTGTAACGAGGGAGGAAGGAACGGAGGTGACTCTCGGTCCTCGCAAAGGGCACAGTCACAGTGAGGTGGTGGTCTATTAGGCCGGCGGTTCGAGTGTCATGTGTGGGATGGATGGGGTGGCAGGCGTAGTGGTGCCAGGTGTGGAGTCTGTTGCCTGAGGGCCTTGTACATGACGCACAGGCCCGCCACGTCTCGCCGCTGCTGTAGAGGTTGAAAGTTGGGCTGCTGATCCTGGTTCCTCATTTGCACCATCCTCTGCGCTCTTGCCTGGATCCTGTCAAGCCCGGCAAGATAGGAGGGTGGGCAGGAGGACCAGGTGAGGGGAGCGTACTCCATGACGGGCCTGACCTGGGCCCTGTAGAGGGACGCTATCCCCGGACCGTCGAGCAACTTCCCAACGCGTCGGACACAGCTCAGCCTCCACGCCGCATCCCTGGCAACCCTCCTCACGTGGGTGGTGAAAGTTAGGCCTGCGTCTACTTCCACCCCCAGGATGGAGATAGACTGCTGGAAAGGCAGCCTTTTGCCTTCAAGAAAGAAGGCTGGGGGATGGGCGTCTTCTCGCCGCCTGGAGATGTGCAGGACTTGAGTTTTCTCAGGGGCGAGGTTGTTGCCAGCGGCAGCTCAGGATGCAATAACTTGCAGGACAGCGTTGATTCTGTCCACCGTGTTCTGCCGGTGGTTCCTGTCGCTGATGAAGGTGAGGGTGCAGTCGTCTGCATAAGCTTTGGCCTCGGGGACTAGTTGCAGTATGTCATTGAAATATACACACCACAACAGAGGCCGAGGACACTGCCCTGAGGACGCTGGCTTTGATATGGTGTTGGGAGGACGAGTGGCCATCAACAACAGTGTGCAGGGTTCTGCCATGAAGGTAGTCCTCCAGGAGGTGCAGCAGTCCTCCACACACTCCAAGGCTCCTCAGTTTGGCTGCCATTCCCTTGAACCACACTCTGTCAAAAGCACCGGCGATATCCAGGGCAACGACGAACACCTCTTTCCCACTGTCTATCGCGGTGCTCCACTCCGTAGAGTTTAGGAGAAGCAGGTCGGCTGCCGACTTACCCTGCCTGAACCCAAACTGCTTTGAGTTAAGGAGGTGGTGGGCGTCGAGGAAGGCGGTGACTTTTCTCGTGATGAGGACTTCCAGCGTCTTCCCCACCACGGAGAGGAGAGATGGGCCTGTAGTTCTTAGGATCCGCCCTGCTACCCTTCTTGTGTACAGGCACCACTCTGGCCTGCTTCCAGAGTGCTGGCCATGTTTGGGAAGTGAGGCATTCCCGGTAGAGCTGGGTGAGTGGAGTGGCGAGCTCAGCTGCACATTGCCTGAGTATGTGAGGGCTGATGTTGTCTGGTCCCAGAGCCTTCTTCGTGTCGGTCTTGCTGAGCAGGGCCATCACCTCCTCCATGGTGATGTGCAGGCTGTCCAGCTCAGCAGTTGTTAGCACTGGGATCCTGGGTGGAGTGTTGTTTGGGTGGGTAACACTCATTTTGGTGGAGAAGTGGGCGGAGAATAGCTCGGCTTTGTCCCTCCCTCTCGTCACTACCTCACCGCTCGGTGTGGTGAGTGGGGGGATGGTGGAGTCCGTGGCCAGGCCCTGCTGCTGCTTCAAGCTACTCCACCACTCCTTCTTACCAACATTCTGACCTGAGAGCTTTGCAGTCAGGTCAGTCTTCCACCTTTGGATGGCGGCTTTTTGCGCGTTGGCCATGTTGCGGCAGGCAGCTTTATATGACTCACGGTTGGCTTGGATGCTCTCTCTCTCTCTCTCTCTCTCTCTCTCTCTCTCTCTCTCTCTCTCTCTCTCTCTCTCTCTCTCTCTCTCTCTCTCTCTCTCTCTCTCTCTCTCTCTCTCTCTCTCTCTCTCTCTCTCTCTC